>NW_021620772.1:3811325-3820549 GCF_004785775.1 Grammomys surdaster | reverse complement strand
GGTTGTTCTTGGATACCTACAGGACCACTGACTGCAACACTGTCTTGAATCAGGAGCCCAACACTCTCTTTCAAAACACACATCAACTCATCTACACATGTATCCGTTCCCACCAAACACTACCTATGTGTGAACTCCTGCCACAGCCTGAACAAATGCTGCGTTATCTCTCTAATCATTCAGTGACTCTACCAACAGAGAAAATGCACCAAGGAACTTAATGGGAGATTTCATTTTAAAGAATTTTTAAGCAAAAGTTTTATGAGAATTGACGCCTTTTGTATTTGCTATTCAACGTCCTGTCCTGCTTATGCTTCAGTGCATTGCTTTCTCTTTAATTACTGACTTTTTTCAATTGTTGTACTGTGATATTGTCATTCATGTCACATGAGAGGAAGTTTACATATCCAGTAGTGAGTGAAATTAGAATTACCAAAAATACATAGCTATTCACGGTACCTGTATCAATTGTATTGAAAAGTCCAAAGTACTAGAGCCATCAAATAATTACAACTTTTAGCTCCCCTGCAGGTGGAAATAGACAGGTCTAATCAGCCTTCTTGCCATGGAAAAAATACTTAGGCGATATTAAAATATTAAAAACCATTTAATGAGGTCTGTTTCCTTCCAAAAAGTAAACTGAGTTTGGATCTGAACAAGCTTCAGGCAAGGGAAGCTTCAAACATAACATTTTTAAAACTAGCCATTATTTCCCATGCTGAAAAAAATGCAATTTTATTTCCTAACAGCAAATGAAACTGTCAGGAAAATTTAGGTGTAATAAAGTTGGGTGGTTAAACCAACATGCTAGAATTAAAATAAAACTGTATTTAAGGAATTAAAAGTAATTCTTGTGTCAGTTGCCCTTCAAAAATACTACTCGGGACTTACTGGTTTGAACAAATAGAGCTTCCTTGTTCTTGATAAAGTCATTAGTGGTGATGCAAATGAAATTGTGTGTTGAACAATATGTTGATTAAAATGTACTGCTTTTGGCAACTTTTCCACCTAAATAAAAAGTTGTCAGGCAGGGTGACTTTAGTGGTACAGAGTTTTAAAATGGTGGACTCAGTCCAAGGTTAGCTAATAGCAGCTGACATGCCCTGGAATCTTGAGGCCTAAATCAACATTGTTTTCACAGCTGTAATTAAGCCACCTAATCAGAAGCACATTTTGACGGGACAGTTTCTGGAAGCCAGACATCACAATTTCTTATGCCTGGAGCGCAGTGGTTCAGGAGAGGTCCGTATTTAATTTTGAGTTTAAAGGGGTGGAGGGCAGTAAAATACGAAAGACCATTGAGATGAAGCAGGTCTGCCTTGACCAGTCTCGCAGCCCGCCCCCTAACTCTCCGCTGAGTCCCCCCACTCTTAAGTGGCAGCTGTACACAGTGAGATGGAGAGCGGTTGCCAAGATCAACAGATGAGCTGGTCTGAACTGGCTCTCTGTGTGTTCTGATTGTAAATTGTGCTGGTGATGATTAGAGAATTCTAGCACAGGATGTCGACTCTTAAACTCGTCCAGAGAAAATCCTTTTTTTTTTTTTTAAGTTCAGGAAAATTTTTTTTAACTTTTTTTGTGGCTTGGTGCATAGTGTTGTGTCTGTCTATTACTTTTCGCATGATTCAAGTGAATTCACCCAAATTAAGCAGTTCGGTTATGAAAAGAGAGTGTGGCTTGGCCCGGGGCAGGGACCTTCGTCTTGGTCTGTCTATACCACAGTGCTGTGGAGAATGTTCTTCCAGTGACGAGGGAGCCATGTGAATCTGCGGCAGCCGTGTGCATCAGCCACCTGCCAACAGACGATGTGACTAAGACGGAGACAATCTAAGATTGTCATATATCATTAAGTTGCTGTGTTGGTAACACGAACACAAATAAATTGCCAGCTTGTTTTCTACAGCGCTATTATATTCTGTAACATTTAAACTTTCAACCCCAGAGGCCACTGTAAACTATCAATATGAAGGCCCTAGTCACTGGAGTCTGATTACATTTAGTTCTGCATTTTAATTACATATGGATTCCATTAACTAAACCTTGTGCCTTATAGGCAACATTTTAATCAAATTACTATAATTTTCAAATACGTTACAATAGTTTGACAAGTTAAAAGTTCACATTCCTAACATATTAAATATCAAAAAAAACCCTGTGTATTAAAAAGGGAAATATTTCTTACAAGTATACTAATCCATTTCCCAATTACTTTGGGGACTTTTTGACTACCTAGTTATAAGTTATATTGGGAGGTTTATATACCTAGTATGCTTTTGTGAGTGGGTCCTTGGTGCAGAATATAACCAAATTTAGAAACATATTCATTCCATCGATGTAAGTGAAGCAGGAACAACATGAAGCACAGAATTCAGAATTCTAAATTGTTATTTATAGCTCAAATAAAAGGATTTTAGAGTTGTACAGGAATTCAGCTTTCATTTCATTTAGACTCTACATTCTATAGCCAGGAAAACCAAGACCCATGGAGACTGTGTGGTTTTCTTCCCAAAGCGTTGAGATGAGTCAGTTGGCAAGCTTTCTCTGGAACCCAAATTTCCTGTGTGTCTCTCTCTCATGTGATGTTGCTGTGTGCCATCCTGTGTAAGAAGGATGCCATGCCAGCCAAGAAATCAATGAAAAAAAACTGTAATGTGTTAAAACACACCCAACCTAGAAGTCACAGTCTTACCCATTTTAAATCATCATGTACCTCTGCAATTTTGTATAGCCATTTCATTTCAGAAAGTTTCCTCATCCCAAGGAAACCCCACACCCATTCAGCACTCACTCACCTCTATTGCTGCCTACTGCAAACTGTCAACCGTTAATCTGAGTCTTTATGGATTTGCTGACTTGGGACATTCCATATACATGGAATCATACCCGTGTGGCTTCTTGAAGAAGACTAACTGGTCTGTTCTGGTGTGTCTGGTTTTTTATGCACATTGCAACATGGATCAACACTTCATGACACCTTGGGGTTGGAGAGATGGCTCAGCAGTTAAGAGCACTTACTGCTCATGCAGAGAACCGGGGTTCAATTCCAAGCACTCACGAGACAGCTCACAATTGCCTATAACTCCAGTTATAAAAGATCTAACACCTTCTTCTGATCTCTATGGCCACTGGGTACTCTGCACATACACCATGCACAAGCAATCATTCACATAAAATTTTCTTTTAATTTTTTTAAAAAAACTGTATTGAAGCTTATGACTAAATACCATCCCACTGTTTGAATACAATGTATGTTTGTATCTTTTCATCAACTGACTTATATTGAGTAAGCCTCCTTGGCCATGGTGAATATTTATCGGCTACTATGCCAAAGCATTTTGTTTGAGTAACTGCTTTGAATTCTTCTGGATAGAAGACTGAGAGTAGACTTGCTGTGTCAAATGAAAATTTCAAATTTAACTTACTGGGGAGTCATCAAGTGACGTCAAGTATCTCCTAAGTGTTTGTTGGATACTTGTTTATGTTCTTTAGAAAAGTTGTCTACAGAGATCCTTTGTCCATTTTTAAAATTAGGATATCACGTTCTCATTGAGTTAAAGAGTTCCTCACATTCTCTATGCTAGACCTAACTAGATACATGATTGTAAATATTTTCTCCTGTTGTGTCATCTTTTTACTGTCTTTTCATGCACAAGAGTCTTTAATTTTTAAGGATTCTAGTGTATCTGGCTTTCTTCTGGTGTTATAGCTACGACTCAATCACCAAACCTAAGCACTTGAAGATTTAAACCTGTGGGGTTTTATGGTTTTTCTCATTGAAAGTCTTATACTTAGGGCTCTGATCCATTTTGAGTTAATTTTTGTATGAAACAAAGTAAATGTCCAAGATAATACAATTTTAAACCATTTATTTATTTCTCAGTGTTCAGGGAATGCCATGGAAGAGGAGGGAGGAAGTCTGAGAGACAGAGGGTATGGAGGACACCAAGAAAGCAAGGCTTTCAACAAGACTGATACAAATATGAACCCACAGAGGCTGAGGCAACATGATCAGGGCCCGTGACATTCTGATTGAGGTTCTTGAGCTGAAAGGAGAAGTGGACACATGTCCCCCCATCCCTAACCCAGAAGCTGTCTCCAATTGAACCACTATAAATGAAAATTTATTTTCCTCTAATGGTGTCTCATTGGGAAAACAAACCACTCGTAAGGGTAGGCTGCATGCCCAGTAGCAGATGTCAGCAAAAAATGAACTCAATAGTATCTTTGGAGGTTTCTTGTCTTATAAAGTATCAGGAGTTTTCCTTTTAAAATTATTATTATTATTATTAATTATTTTATTCTTGCATTTTCTTCTCTCTTTTTACCCTATAGGTCCTTCCTATATACATTATGGATTCCAGTTTAATGTTTTATGATACTCCTGAATATGTGAATGAATGAGCCTATTTCTAGGGCTCTTTTCCCTCTGTTTGTTTTATCCTATTTTGATGTGTTAGTTTTTGTTTTGTCTTTATACTATATATTACATATATTATATTATGCTATGTTATGTTATGTTATTATATTATTTTCCATTAGAAGCCTGTTTTCTAATGAGAGACAGAAAGTGGGTAGGTCTGCATGGGAGGGGAGGTGGGGAGGAACTGGGAGAGGGAGGGGAGGGGAACCATAATCAGGATATACATTATGAAATAAAAAAATGTATTTTCAATAAAAGGAAAAAATTAAAATAGTCTCTTAACTACAGCTTTTTGAAAAGAGGGTAAGAGTTAAAATATAATATCTTTATTCAATTTTATAAAACACAAACTACTAACCTCACAGAAACTTGAAGCTCCGGGCTGTAAAACATGCTCTTGTATAAACTGCATGACAAGTGTGCTATCCCCAAATAACAGAAGTCTAAATGTCTTTTCCTAAATTGCATCAGACCCTTAAATGCACCACTGTGCAGACTACTCGCTTATCTCTCCTAGTCTGGAATTTTTTCCTGGTAAGATAATGAACAAATTGATTTATTTTTCTACACATAGATCTGACACACACACACTATATATATATATATATACACACCATATATATATATATATGTATATATATATGAGAGACAGAGAGAGACAGAGAGAGACAGAGACAGAGAGACAGAGAGAGACAGAGACAGAGAGAGACAGAGACAGAGACAGAGAGAGAGAGACAGAGAGAGAGAGGCAGAGAGAGAGACAGAGAGAGAGACAGAGAGAGAGAGAGACAGAGAGAGAGAGGCAGAGAGAGAGAGAGACAGAGAGAGAGAGAGAGAGAGAGAGAGAGGGAGGACTCCATCTGGCTTTTTACCCTAGCTCCAGTGGGCAGAAGTAAGGCTTTGCTTTACTATTTCTCTTTATCACTCCACTTCCATGTCTGGGTACCACAGAAGTCTGACTACACAATCAATTACCGTGTATATTTCCATACTGGAGTCTGTGAGATGATGTGATATCACACGCACACACACACACACACACACAAACACCATATGTATATATATATATAATTTAGTTTGGGGTACCATTTAAATAATTTAAGCTTTGCTGAATATTTTATGGTCACTCAACAGGCTCCATAAAGGATTTGAATAAATGCAAATTAGATAAAGTAAGAAAAATCTATTTATTTGTATTTCACGTGTGAGTGCTTTGTGTATGTACATATACCACATGAGTGCCTGATAGCATAGGGTCCAGAAGAGGGTATTGGATCTCCCAAAACTGAATTCATAAATGGTGTGTGAGCCACCTGCTGTGAATAACTGGAACTGTCCCCTGAGTCCTGTTGAAGCACAATAAGTACTCTTACCTGTTGAGACATCTCTCCAACCCCAAAATTACACTTTTAAGAAAGAACTTTCTACTAATTTATGTGAATTCTAATTCTTCTTGAAATAATCCTCTCATATGCCCAGCTGTTGTAAGACTGAGACATGGTTCATGTCAATTTGTTTTTTCCATTGTCATCAACAAGCATTTCCTGAGTAAACTATGCTAGTCAGTTTAGTGCGCACAGGCAAGGACCATAAACTATTCAACAAAGCTGAAATTATTTAAATGGTATGCCAACACAATGCTCTGCTTTGCCACAAACATTCTTGGAGTTTTGACTCTTTTTATGAAGAATAATAAAGAATAGAAGTACCCAAGTTATTTCACTTCACCATAGACATAATATGGACATTATTCTACCCGATCTTACTGTCATTAGAGAAGACCATGAAACACAGTTTGATGGGAATTAATCAGGAAAACGTGGTGAAGGCAAGTTCGGGGCAACTGTAGTCTGTGCAGGGGACATGACGAACAGTACATAGGTACTGGACAAGTAAGTATTACACAAGGGGGCCTCTTCCACTTGAAATTAACTCAAATAGACCAGCAATTTTTAAAGTCAGGTGGTTAGAATAGACTATAAAAATCAGATATCACATCATCACACAGACTCAGGTATGGTAATATACACAGCAATTGATTATGTAGTCAGACTTCTGTGGTACCTGGACATGAAAGCAGAATGATAAAGGGGAAGAGTAAAGCAAAGCCTTACTTCTGCCCACTGGAGCTAGGGTAAAAAGCCAGATGGAGCCAGATGCCTCTGAATTTCCATGACAGAAGTCTTGTACACTACTAGGAGAAACACATAGAGCAACACCATGTCCTGAGTGGAGCTAAGCCCTGGCCACACCCACGTTTTAGAAGGTAACTCTTACACTAATGTGGCAGACAGACTGGAAAAGCAAAGGCTAGGTAGGTCTAGGAGTGTCAATGTCAAAAGAACGTTCATTTTGCCACAAACAGTTTTGAAATTTTGTTCCTTTTTTTTGAGAGTATAGTAAAGAAAAGAAATGTCATTTTTATTTGAAGGTATGTTCTGTAATACAGAGAAACTCACATACACAAGGCAGAGGGAAGGATGTGAATCTGGTGGTCAGGAGAGTAAGACTAAGTGTGGGTATTAGCAGAATTGTGGAACAGAATAGCCATGGCTGTGCAGTGGTCAAAGGATGGTAGAATCCAGAAGACAGGGCCCTTCCATGGTCGGATAATATTCATTTTGGCACTCCAGTGAATTTGAAATGTCTGCAGAATATCCAAGTACAGACATATAGCAAGTAATTAATGCTCTCAAGAACTTAATTAGAAAGAAAAATAAAATTGAGAGATGTTCAGAAGTAAATTTAGTGTTGCCATTCCTTGAAAAAGAGACAGAATTAATTAAAACATTTAGGTGTCAAAATACAATATATTATTCTTATACATGTTTATCTATACTAATAATAGCACTTCATCAATGAAGGATATAACTATACAAAGTCATATTTATTATGCATACAAGTTTATTTACAAAATAATATACAATGTTTAAATATTATATAAATACATGCATATAAATTTAAATTTTACAATATCCTATTCAATATCCAATAAGTCAATCACCTGATATTATATCATGAGAGTGATCTTTTCTTTTTTACTTTTTAGAAAGTTTTATTATTTTATGTGTATGAGTGTTTCTTCTGCTTGTATGTATGTGCACCATGTGTATGCCTGGTGACTGTGGGGGCCAGAAGAGAGTATCAGATGCCCTGGAACTAGAGATACAGGTGATTGTGAGCCACTATGTGGGTGGTAGAAATCAAACCCAGGTCCTCTAGAATAGCAGCCAGTGCTGTTGAGCATTAAGCCTTCTGTCCAGACTCAAAGTGGGTCTTTTTGGAAAGTTTCATATAAAGCACTAGAAGTAATCCTGAGAGGCCAATGCAATGTTTACTATGTAAAAGAACCCTCAAGATTTTAGAATATTCAAAATCTCTAAAAGTTTGGAAATGAATATGAAGATCAGAGATAAAGTGTGTGTGTGTGTTGGCCATGTTGTCATTATGGGTATTTTATACTTCCTTTATTTAATTCTATCAGTATCCAAAGACTAAGGCTGGAGCTAATGATAAACATATATGGAATTCAATCAGCTCACTTGGAAAGTTAGCAATGTATAAAGAAATAGTACCTCCGGAATTCCACTTCCCTTCGGCCCCTGCCTGGTCCCTTGGACTGGAGCAGGCACAGAGTCGGTCTGCTCCTGTCCTGTGGAGAAACTGAATCCTGAGTCATCCAGGAGCCACTGCACTCAGAGCAGCTGGTAAGAACTCCATCTCACTCCCTAAGCCCCAGAAAAACATCTGGGAGCCAGGGACATCCAGGGCACAGCAGCTACCCAAACCCCGCCCCTCCGGAATTCCACTTCCCTTCGGCCCCTGCCTGGTCCCTTGGACTGGAGCAGGCACAGAGTCGGTCTGCTCCTGTCCTGTGGAGAAACTGAATCCTGAGTCATCCAGGAGCCACTGCACTCAGAGCAGCTGGTAAGAACTCCATCTCACTCCCTAGGCCCCAGAAATACATCTGGGAGCCAGGGACATCTAGGGCACAGCAGCTACCCAAACCCTGCCCCTCCGGAATTCCACTTCCCTTCGGCCCCTGCCTGGTCCCTGGGACTGGAGCAGACACAGAGTAGGTCTGCTCCTGTCCTGTGGAGAAACTGAATCCTGAGTCATCGAGAAGTCACTACACTCAGAGCAGCTGAAACTGAATTCTGAGTCATCAGGGACCCACTGCACTCAGAGCAGCTGGAGCCACTGCACTCAGAGCAGCTGACACAGAGTTGGTCTGCTCCTGTCCTGTGGAGAAACTGAATCCTGAGTCATCTAGGAGCCACTGCACTCAGAGCAGCTGAAACTGAATCCTGAGTCATCGAGAACCCACTGCACTCAGAGCAGCCGAGGAGCCACTGCACTCAGAACAGAAGGATTACCAGATCCAAGAGGTGGCCTGAGTCCCAGGAGTTCTTCCACCCGGGAGATTAGGGGCATAAGACCACAGAGACCTCTGGACTCCGAGGAGCTCTGCAATAAGCAAGATAACTGGAAATACAGATTCCAATCTTACACAGAGAGGGCAGGTACCACTAGAGTTACCCAGATGGCGAAAGGCAAGCGCAAGAACATAAGCAACAGAAACCAAAGTTTCTTGGCATCATCAGTGCCCAGTTCTCCCAATATAGCAAGCCCTGAACACCCCTTCACACCTGAAAAGCAGGATTCAGAATTAAAATCACTTCTCATGATGATGATAGAGGATTATAAGAAGGAATTAAGTAACTCCCTTAAAGAAATACAGGAGAGTACAAGTAAACAGATAGAAGCCCTTAAAGAGGAATCACAGAAATCCCTTAAAGAAATG
>NW_021620772.1:3797087-3806325 GCF_004785775.1 Grammomys surdaster | reverse complement strand
AGCTCTCCATATCCCTCAGGGTCAGCTCTCAGGAGCTTCCCATATCCTCCAGGGTTGAGTCCCACAGCTCCACATCATATTGGGTATC
Organism: Grammomys surdaster; assembly: GCF_004785775.1. NCBI lineage: Eukaryota > Metazoa > Chordata > Mammalia > Rodentia > Muridae > Grammomys > Grammomys surdaster. The sequence goes on along the minus strand of NW_021620772.1, from coordinate 3,806,237 downwards.
TTTCAATTTCTAAGCATGAAGTGCTTTCCTCTATCAGCTCCTAAGTCATCTTCATTTTCTCAGCTAAGATTTCAGTTCTTGGAGGAGGCTTTTCCTCACCCCATGCCTGAATTCAGGACCCCAGCTATGGCTGGATTTTCCTCTCTCCATGTAGCATATTAACGGTGTTGAGCTGTCATATTCCACACTGCAGTCTCATAGGAAAGTACTAGGCAAGAACCAGAGCAATCTGCGTGAGTTCTACCCAAGCATGGAGTGGGACTCAGGATCCTCACTCTGTACCAGCTTAGAGTATGATGTCCCTTAACCCATGATGTCATGGCTCACAGTTGCTTATTCATTTTGCTTGCCTGCACATAAAAAAAATTCCTCGTAATTAACATTTTAAAGCTTAGCTGCAGGAAATACATAACTCACAGAAAGATATGTTTTTATGTAGGCAAGAGAATCAACATGTATGACGCACCTACTAATATGCCAAACGTTGTCATTTTTTATTCTTGTAACAACCTTACAATGTAGGCACTGTCATCTAAATATTAAAAATTTCAAAAATGATGCTTAGAGTATTTGTGTGGATAAGAAATAACAGTACCAGGATATACAAATGGCCCTGCATTACTTGAAAGCCTTGTGTGAGGGTCCTGTGAGAAAGTGGTGATCACATGTGAGGTGTGTGTTGGAAGACAGGAGTAGTTAATAGGGTTCCAAAATTACCAAAATAGACACTAGAGACACCAAACATAAACATCAAGGACTTGATGGTTAGAAGCATACTCGAATCAGATTATAAAATAAAAGGGGAGCCGATTGTATAAGAACAGAGAGGAACACATGGAGGTAGGTTTGGAGTAACCATTAACAAGAATTTGGGGATTCTATTCTATACAGTTGTTTGAGTCCAGTGACTTTAACATAGAGAGGGTATATAACCAAATCAATAATATATTATTATTATTACATTATTCAAAATTCACAGTATAACTTCATTCATTAAACATTGTTATACAGAAGGTTCATCTCCCATTTAAAAAAAAACCTATTTGGATTGTTTTTCCCTTTAACAAGCTATCAAATCATTATAGAGACTCTCACAGACATTTATGACCTTCTCAATACCTCTGATAATGTTCTGCAGAATGACCTCTCCCTCACCTGTGTTCCCATGGACTTTACATGCCTATTTTTGTGTTTGTTATGTTCCCAGGAAGGAACGAGAAACCACAAAGGCAGAGATCATATCTTATCCATCTTAATCCCCATGCTTCAAATGATGCCCACTCGGTAAGTAAGGTATAAAATGATCTATACGTAGCAGACACTGGGGTGCATGGATCTCAATGAGACTGTGCTAGCATACAGTCAGTGCTTTGCAGACAAGGTGGAAAAAGTACTAACTCTATTTCTCTGATTTTTGAAACACCTATGTTGGCAGGCATTGATATTCCCAAATATTAGATAAGGAAAAGCAGCACTGGGGTTAAGAATCTTACCCAAATAGGCAAAGAAATTACAATCTAGGATCCCATGATCTGACATTGTCATCCCCATCATTCCTGGTGTGCAACATGCTGCTCCCTAAGACACAAAAACCCCCTAAGGCTGATCCCTTGAATTTGTTACAACTGAAATATCTTGGGACAGTACTAGAAGGACATGCTGAGGGCTCTGAAAAACAAAAGGAAGAAAGCAACTTTGAAGAGTGGAGCCAGCCTGAAGATGGTGCTCCGTAGAGCTCCTGGGGCTCCCGTTTCTTTCCTCTGTTCTTACTCCCTTATGTGGAACCATCTTTGGCCAGATTACTGCAGGGGCTACTGAGAGCCATGCTGGGAGCAGAGGACAATCTCCACTTCTTTTTCTCTCTTTATCTGCTTTGTTCTAGAAGCTTCAGTCTCTGCCACTGTATGGCACAGAGATAAAATTCTAAAAGAATTTCATCTTTTCTGAAAGAGATTAGGCTAGAAAGAGGTATCTGAAAGCAGGAGACTGGGGAAGGGTATCTGACAGAGATTCAAGTCCCCTGCACTTAGAACTCCTGAGCTACACATGACTGAGACAAGCCTACAGCAGCCGAAAGGTGGCTCCAAAGCTGAAATACAGTTTAAGTTTGACTTAAGTTTGACACCACCAAAGTGTCAAAACAATTCCTGAGTAGTGCATACATAGGGTATCCTTGAGCAATTTAAAATACAGCAGCCATTATGCAGACAGTATTAGAAACTGGTCACAGGAAGTATTACTCTGAACTTGAAGTCTGAGCTTAACTTTTTTTTTTTTTTTTGCCTAGGAAACTGAAAACTATGATCCCTGACTACAATCTAAACACTTGTCCTTATGCTCAGATAAGGGTGGTCCACATATCTTGTCAAGGAAGCTTCTTTCTGACGTAACAGATAGAGACCATTACAGAAAAACCACAGTGATCAAATGACTGTTGTGGAGCCCAGTCCCGACTGATGCATCTAACAACAAAACTCCTGCATCTAAGCCTGGATCCTTGAGGAAGGGGGAGGTGAAAAGATCCTAAGAGCCAGAGGAACAGGGAATTTTACATGAGACTGTGTCCCTTGGTAATGTCAGAAGCTATATCCATAAAGTTTCATCAGCACAGCTTCCTAACATGAGCTGAACAAAGACAACCCCAACAGTCAATGCCAAAGTGGATAGGAGGAGTCCATGAGGCTTCAGCCCTACACAGAGAACTAAGGTGACTAAGGAACGCTGGGAGTGGAAGACATAGTTTTCCCCAAAGAACTCACCAGCTGGTTATCCATACAGACAGGTAACATTATACAGGCTAAGTAGGTTGTATTTATGTGTTTAGGAATAATATATGTTATTATAATATATATATACATATATATACATATATGTTGACAACAAGAGACATGAATTGTAAAGAAAGTAGGGAGGGGCCTATGGGGGTTGGAAGGAGGAAAAGAGAAGGAACAAATGAGGTGATTATGTTATCATCTCAAAAATAAGAAACACAACTTTAAAAAGAAAGACTACATGGGGTCATGCAGGAATTACTAAATACTTCCATTAGGAAATAACACATGTCACTTCCATTTATGATTTGTTGGTTATACAACTCACATAATAATCTCACCACTTTTGCTAACAAGAAAATTAATAAAATTAATGATAAATTGGAAAACGTCAATACATAATAAGAATTATAATTTAAACCATATAACATGCACAAATGTTCAAGAAATTATCTAACATTATTCAACACACCGAAAATAAGAAACTTTGCCACAATCTTAGAAAAGACAATAGGGCTGGAGAGATGGCTCAGCCATTAGAGGCTAGGCTCATGACCAAAAACATAAAAAGCAATAAGTACGTGGTACTCCCAAGATGAAACGGATGTGAAATAAGCAGCTACTAAGATTTTTTTATTACTTTTTTTTTTACAGTCCAGTCATTACTCCCCTCCTGTCCCACACTCCCACAGTTCCTCACCCCATTCTTCCTCCCTGTCTCCAAGAGGATGAGTAAAAGCATAAAATTTTTCAGTACATAAAATTATAAAAGGAACAAACTGAAATTTTAGAACTAAAAGACATATAGTTCTAAATTAGATTTGTATTATATGTGCTTCACAGAAGATACAACAGAGGAAATATGTTTTGACCCTGTTTGAATTCATAGAATCCATTCAATCCAAACAATGTGGAAATAAAATAGGAAAGAACTAGGGGTGGGGAAGAAGTCCTGACTATAGTTTCTGCAGCAACTTGTTTTAGTGAGATTCTAAGAACTAATGGCTCAAGACCTCCCACATCTGGGGAAAGATGCAAATGCATAGATTCAAGAAACTCACTGAATAGGACAAACTCCACCGACTAGCCCACAACAACCTAACAACGAACCTTGCAGGGATATACTGAATTCAACTGGGGGAAGATGTAAGAAGACAATCATTTGAGTGACTGCAGACTCTACACCAGAAACCAAAACAGAGAAAAGGGAGTCACAAAACATCTCACAGTGAGAAGACTACTGTCAGTAGAGAATTTCATAGTCGATGAAAATAATTTCCTAAAAAATAAAGTGAAGTGAAAACACTATAAAATGAAAGGGAACTAACAAAATCTATTATAATACTGAATCTCTAAAATTAACACTTAAGAGTTTTCTTCAGACTTAAAAAGAGATAGTAAACAGAGATTTCGGTCAATTATGACGTGATCGTGGGAAAACAAATAACCTACATTCCAGTAGAGATTGTTTTTGTTTTCTTTTTGAGATTATAATACAATTATATTATTTCTCCTTTTTTCACTCTCCAAATCCTCCTATATACCCCTTCTACTACTCTTTCAAATTCATGACCTCTTTTTTCATTGTTACTGTAAGCATGTATGTCTAAGTATGTAAACGTATATTCCTAAATAAATCTACTCAGTCTGGGTAATGTTACTTGTATGTTTGTTTTCAGGGCTAAGCATTTGATATTGGATAACTAGTTGGTGTGTTCTTCTCTGGGGAAGACTGTTTCTCCTGTTCTCAGTGTTCCTTAGTTGCCTGCAGTTCTTTGTATAATGGTGGGGCCTTGTGAGTGTTCTCCCATCTCCTTGGCATGTCTACTGTTGCTGTCCCTGTTCAGTTCACATTTGGGCAGTTACAATGGTGAGACGTTATGGGTGTATGACATTACTAGGGAATACAGTCTCACAGCAAAGTCCCTGATTGTCTGGCTCTTATGATCTTTCATCTCCTCTTTACCAATGTTCTCTAATCTTTATGTGAGGAAGCCTTTTGTAAATATATCCATTAGAACTGAGCTTCAAACTCAGCATTTTGATTGTGTGGTTTTCTGTAATGAACCTTGATGAGAGATGGGGACTCCTCGTCAGGTTTTAGACTTTCTGAAGAAGTAACAGTAAAATAGATAGGTAGGTAGGTAGGTAGGCAGATGATAGACAGATGATAGATGATAGATAGATAGATAGATAGATAGATAGATAGATAGATAGATAGATAGAGATAGATAATAGATAGATACAGTGATTGTAGTGATATATATCACTAAAATAATGAAAAGAAACATATTTAAAAGCCAGTAGACAAATTAAAATTGAATGAGGAAATAAATTCAAATAAAGAGAAAAAATAAAGAGAATACAGAGAAACAAAACCAGAAAAAAAACATTTTCTAAATGGTAGAAAAAACCAAGTCTATCAGTAATATGTTAATTATAAATGGCCTATTTAATAGAATATTTAAAATATGTAATATTTTAAATATTTCTATTTAATAGAAACCTGAAATCCTGAAAAATGCATAAAGGAAAACTAAACCATCCCTTTTAGGAAAAAAAATCTCACAGTAAATAAAATGCATTGAAATGCACTGAAGTGCGCTAAAATGATAAAAACAGATTATACTGGACAGAAGTTTGGAGGCCTATATTTAGGGGTCTCAAAACAATAGTCTGCTAAAATCACTCCTATCTTAGAATCCCCTGGCTCCTCAGAACACATTGCCTCCATCTTATACCCCACTGCTAAGTCCTTGAGGTAGTGGTAAAACCACTATGGTTTGGAAAGAGTCAGTTCCCCCAGAGCCACCAACACCTTACTGAAAGAGCTTCTCTTAAAGTAACTAGTGGCTTTCCGGTCAAGTCTAAAGGATATTTTCAACCTCTGTTCTACTGTACTTCCAAAGCACCTGACACTACTGACTACACATTCTTCTTGTGATATTTCAGCCCCCACATTTAGTTTTTCTTTCACAGCCTCCTTTATAACCTTGCCATAAACTCAGGAATTATAAGTTGAATTTCCTAGCTTTATCCTTGGACATTTTTAGATTGAATTTTTTAAGAATGTGTTAATGAAAAAAGAGAAAGAAAGACTTCAGGAAGAACAGAGAGCTCAGGTTCTGGAATACACTGATGCCGTCATAGACAGAAGAGCACACACTGAGCTCAGGTTCTGGAATACACTGATGCCATCATAGACAGAAGAGCACACACTCAAGCTACACTACAAAGTACAACAAAATGATGCTACTGGAGTGTGAGGCAATCAAACTGCTTTCTATCTGAATAAAGGTTATTAAACTAATAGCACACACATATATGCACATGCACACATACACACCTCAACTGCTCATTAATTACAAGGCAAAGTCCAAAGCACTTGATCATTTCTCAGTCAACTTCTTGATTTCTCTGTTAGGGAATGATATAATCATTCCAATTTACAGCTGGAAATTCTGAAATCCAAACCCCATTGTCAGCAATGGACGGAACTAGAATTTATGTACAGATGCTGCCAAGATATCCTCTCCTTCTAACTTGGATGTTACTTAACATCCTAAAGTCAATTGCTACATCTGAGAACAACAAAGAAGCTGCTCAGAAATTGCATTTATAAAATAAACCACTAAACTAGCAAAAACAAGCACCTACTTCTAGATTTCTTACTATAAAGATAAGACCCTATGTAATAAAAACACTGCATTTTTAAAGCAACAAAAATGTACTTACTATGTGGGGTATAATTTATATTATAATTTATAACTATGAATTTATGCTATAAAAACATATTTTTGTAATATATACTTAGTTAAATAGACATGCCCTCGTTCAATTAGAAGATGCAAATGCCCTGACAAACAAAAGCATCATGACGATGTGTGACTGTTTCAGAATGAGTGACCCTCAACAAACAAAACAAAGAGTGCAGATACATAAAGACACTGTACTGAACAGCCTTCTCCCAGGATGATACATGACATCACCAGGAGGAGTCTTCACAGGGCACATGTTCCCTTCTTGAGAATCAGTGCCAGAGTAAACACGTCTCACCTGTGAGGTGATAGGCAAAGCGTGTCAGACCAGAGAGGTGGTAGAGTTTGGGCATAATAGTAAGTATAATTTCATTTTTTAAAGTAATTGGTAAAAAATAATAATAATAATTGGAGAAAAATTTCTGTTTATCAAGTTTTGCCATTCTTAAAATACAAGGAAGTACTTTTATGTAACTAATAGTAACAACCAATAAGGTTGGTACAATTCAACCCAGTAAACATAAGCTAAACAGTATAATCTTCACTAACAAATGAGATCAGAGAGTAAACATGAAGAAAGGTGAACGCATAAATTCAAATGTGTAATGTTCCCTCTTTGTTTTAATTTCTCTTAGGAGTCAAAGTAGCATTAAGCTCTCATTTTTAAAAAAAGTATAACATAGTCCTATAAAATTGAACTGACACCCTAGTTCTCAAGTAACTGGCTTCTAATGTTAATTACATAAATTCCTAATATTTGACTTCATAATATTAGGTATCAACTGTGGCCAAACTGGTTTTGGCCAGGATGTTCTTGTGGCAGTGAAGAATACCTCAGAAGTGCTTGTATTTGTAGAGATTATCTGGAGTTCAATTGAGGGCAATAAACAGGCAATAAAAATATACATAAAATACCTCATGGGTCAATGGATGGCAGGGGCTATGGCAGAAAATAGTAAGCAAGAAAGGCGGATGATATTCACAGACAATACGAGGCAAAGAGAGGCAGAGAGGACTGGGACACTGAGTCTTCCAGGAGGGAGGGCTTTGGTTCCAAACACCACAGTCCCAAAGGTGTCACTGAAATTCTAGCAGTGGAGCTGAAACTGGAAGGAAACAAACAAACCCCAAATCTCACACACCTAAGATCAGTCAGGTTAAGTCCTGTTCTGCTAACCAGCGTCATTTGAAATGTGTCCACAGCTGATGTTGAAATGGTAGTTTTTACTTAGAAGTCACCCTGAAGCATCACAACCAAATCAAAAACACATGTGCTCCAATCACTAGCAACCCTCGGAATGATTGTGACATTCTGCTACATCACAGATACTTTCATTTCATAAAACCCTATCCCAAATGCATAGCTCAAATGTAGGATTTTTTTCCAGTTTTAAATTAGCCCAAATTTCATCATGGCTAAAATTTTAAGACATAAAATGAGTACTGAAACAGAATTTTAATCATACAGATGAATCACAACATGCATCTTTAGCTAGGCATGTATTATGAATAAGTCTAGTTTTCTACAGAGAATAATCACATGTTCTAATTACCATTTTGGTTATACGCATAATTAATAACATTCTGTCTTAATGGGACACCCTGAATCTTCAGACAGTTATAAGCTTAACTATGCATACTGCCAAACCCAACTGTCAGCCGCACTGCCAAACAAAGGAATTCTGATGCAGTGTGTGAGCTTGATAACAATATGCATATCTTTGTGCATGATACAGTGGAAAAATTAATTGCTTTTTTCTCTCAAATGTTTCTCCATACTAATTTTATGTTGATTGATGACTTCTCCTAACTACACACATGTATACACACACATGTATACACACACACATACACACACACACACACACACACACACAGACACATAGATATAGCCAAATGATCTTATGAGCAACAAAAACATAAATATAAATGTTGCCCAAGAGCCAAAAAAGACAAAGTCATTTTGGTCAGGACTTACCGACTGCAAACTTTCGTTCTCTCTTAGACAAGCTGTGTGCAGCTCAGACTTGAGAGTGGCGATATGATTTCGGTGTGATGTCATTTCCTTCTCTAATGTAGAGATTCTAGCACTTGCAAGCTGGTAGACATCCATGAAACTTTTAATCATGGCCTTAAGAAATGAAAATATGGAGACAAAGTGAGGGACAGAAACTGAAGGAGGGGCCGTCTCAAGACCACCCCACCTGAGTATCTATCCCACGTGCAATCACCAAAGGTAGATGCTGATGTGGAAGACAGGAAGTGCATGCTGATAAGAGCCTGATATGGATATCTCCTCAGAGGCCTTCAAGAGTCAGACATATTCAGAGGCAGATGCTCACAACTAGCCATTGAACTGATCATGGGGTTCTCAATGGAGGAGTTAGAGTGAAGACTGAAGGAGCTGAAAGGGTTTGTGGCACCATGAGGAGAGCAACAATACCAACCAACCACAGCTCCCAGGGTCTAAACCACCAGCCTGGGAGCACTTAGGGGGGAATCCAGGGCTTCAGCTGAATATGTAAAAGTGGAGGGCCCTGCTGGGCATAGGTGGAAGAAGAGAACCTTGACCTCATGAAGGCTGGATGCCCCAGGGGGTGGGAATTTTGAGGGTGGGGAGG
>NW_021620772.1:3675880-3796987 GCF_004785775.1 Grammomys surdaster | reverse complement strand
AAAAAAAAAAAAAAAAAAAAAAAAAAAGAAATGAAAATAATGTCACATAAAATTCAAATAAGGTTGTCCCCCAAAGCAGAATTTCTGTAATTTGAAGGCAAATTCATTAAAATTTACAAATAAACAACTTTTATATTTTCTGGAAAATAGAGCTGAACTTCACATTTTACACTGCAAATAGTCACTAAGAAATCTTTGGTATGGGATGGGGAGGTTGCTCAGTGGGCAAAGTGCTTGCTACACAAGCATAAGAAGTAGAGTTCAATCCCCAGTGCCCAAGTAAAAAGTTGAATATGGTGGCACACATAACCCCTGTAAACAGAAAAACTCATAGGGCTACTGGCCACCGCCTAACCTACACTAATATTCTGTCTCAAAAAGTAGGTAAATGGCCCCTGAGGAAGAAGCTAGGTCACCACATGTATGCATGTATATACACCCCCATATATGTATACACACTTGCATACAGAAGTGCACACATGTGCATGTGTGTGGTGACCACACACCACACACACAAATGGGTGGGGTTGGAAAAATAATTGAGTCTGCATTCCAGAAGCTTTATTTAAATGAGATGTACTTTGATCTATTGTGCTTAAAATTTAGAACACAGGTTTTAAATACGGCACACTTATTTTCTGTACTAAAATTAAATTCAGGTTGTAATTTGACCTAAATTTCAATCTTACAAGAGATAACACAAGGATTTATAAATAACATATTAATATTTCATAATGAGCTGAGTTAGTAAAACTTCCAATCTACATAGCAAATGTTTTAAAACAAAAGAACTCAGGTAATCCTGTGAGAAACTACTGATTCCTATGCTGAGAGTGTAATTATGTCCACCCTATAACACAGAGGTGTCCTCAGATACAACCTGAATAATAATAGCACAAGCAGGTGCTGGCTAACTTATCATCTTCCCTAAATAGACAGATTCAGGATTGCTGAGCTCTGTATCACTGCTGAACCATATTCTATGGACTTTTTTTCTTAAAAGAAATCTTCAGTGAGTTTTAAGCCCAAGGGATTCTATTATACCCTCTTCAACTAATCTTTCAAACTGCTTCAAGTGCATCAACATTAATTCAAACATTTCAAAGATATGTCCATAAAAACAGTATCATAGTACTTATGAAGGAAATGTCCCTACTACAGACGTAGCATGTAGTGAGAGACCGAGTCTAAGAATGCGCACATTACACTCAGTCTGATGGTCTGAACTGAGAGAGCCTTGAGAGGCCAGGTATTTATTTTAGCAATTCTGAATGCATGTGAAAATTAATTTAGTGAACAAGTGAGAACCAGTGTTCAGTGTCTGACAAGCAGAAGTAGGTGAGTTACTAGAAAATTCAGAGGTTTTACTTAATAAATTCCTACTGGCCCTCAAATATCCTTCTCAGACAGACTCCCTTTCAAGATCAGTCTACCAAGCCCAGAAAGATCATTCACTTCCGTCCCAGCTCCCTATGGGATGCTCACACCAGCTTTGATTGTTGCATTCACTGGAGGCAGTTATTACTTTACATGTTTTTCTTCTTTACCAGACAAGTAGTCCATGTGGCCCATCTCTGTCTACACATCTGTATTCCCAAGACAGTATCCTCAGTAAGTACTTGTTTCAGTAAGTGAGTGAAGGAACAACTTTTGAAGAATATGTTCATTAAAAATTAGAAGAGATGAAAAACTGCAATCTAGCTATTGGTATAAATTATCTCATAGAAGAGCATAACGATACTTGGAAAGTATAATCTTAATGTTCAACCTAATGAATACATTATTAATCATACTTTTTTCAAGATGGAAAAAAAGCATAGCTTTAGGTATAAAAAGGAGTGCATAAGTGTAAGGTCAAATATAAATTCTCTACCCAAGTGTAAATCAGGTTACAACCTAGTATATGAGTAGACATCCCACAACCTAGGCCACCCCGGCCTAAGTTAAAGATAAGTTTATATCTCATGCTAACAAGGTATTTCCTGAGGTGTCAGAAGCATGTAATACACAGATATAAATGAGGCTGTAAATACAACTCAGTAAGAGAGTGCATTTATCCCCAAAGTGGCAAAATATATCCAATTACATGTTTCTTCCTGTATCAAATCTCTCTTCGTTAATATGAGCTCATTTCTCTTCTCCAATGAGATTGCAAATCCACCCCATTCTTACTCTGTTACATACACAGCACTGTGTGCCCAGGAAATACCACACAGTCTCCAGGGCCTCCATCTCCCCCCCTCACTACATAAAACAGGAATAAAACTTACTCTCTGTCTAATTCCAAAATTGTTGTGAGGCCCAGACAACTAAACTACCTAATGTTTATTACTTATTATAGTCAGAAGCTGTAGTACAAGCTTTATTGTATTTTTTATAGAAATAATATAGGGCAGATACTGTCTTTAATCTAAATTTTCAGGGTAAAGCATAAGGATATAACCAAGCTAGCAGTGGGATTCAAATCAAGGCATATTTAAAGCAAAGCTTTTCTCCTAACCATTTAATTGTATTATATCTTGCATAAGAACAGCTTCTAAAAGTGATAAACTCCTGAATCCCACTGTAACACTATTGTTGGATTTTTAACCTCTGCAGTGAAATCCTAAGGACATAACCTGATAGGTGATTCACACATCTGTGCACATACACACACAGACACAGTGCACATGAATATATTCTTGCTATAGAAGGATCTGAAATGTGTAAGTGCCTGCAAGCATTCATAACTGCTTATTGAATGAGAATGGGAATTATTGAATGAGAAGGGGAATTATTCTTCAATCAGAAAAATCACCCTAGATTATCATTTCACTTTTATGTCACCAAAAAATCAGCTTTGATGATTTTGAGATGAAACAGTTCAACATTTTAAAAGTAATCCTGCATCCTAAATTTGTAGAAAGAATTTCCTGGATTCTCAGTTGTAAAAGTAATACATAATATGAGATTCTTCAAAGCTCATTTAAAAAAATAAATAAAAAAGCATTTAAGGGCATAGGAAATAGCTCTCCCAGCTTGCATGAAAGCTGGGTTTGACCCAGTACCACAATGATCCAAACCATGAAGTTCAGGACGCCAGTGATGTCAGTTCCTTATCAGGGAGAAAGATGGCCATTGGTATAAAACATAAAAATAGTGATCTGAATTCACAGATGGGGAAAACAGGAAGAAGCACCTCATGGCCCCTGATCAATCCTCCGGAGCCGACCCTCTCAGGAACCCCCTGCTCCCACATTAAATCACCACTGGTTCACAGAAAGAAGACACAGCAGCATGATATTGTATAGCATGCCCAGAATCTGAGTGCCGTGTGTTATCTTTCACCCTAGGGACTTTGAGAATACCCTGCAATGAAATCTGTACCTCAGGGGCTCACATAGTTATCTAAGAAACAGAGGGAAGGTTTCAGAACCAAAAAGATAAAAGTTGTTTTAGAGATAATTTGTAGCAGTGTTACCATTGATATTAGCAAGGTATGAGAAGCCAGACTTGTAAAATCCCCTCTGCTTCCATTATGTTTCTGCTGCTGTGGCAAAGCAACGTGGCAAGGAAAGGACATTTTTATCTCAGATTTCTCAGGTCATCATCTATAACTGAAGGATATCAGGGCAGGAAAGGAAGGCAGGAACCTGGAACCAGGAAACTGAAACAGAAGCCACCGGAAGAGTGCTCCTTACTAGTTGGCTTCTTATGGCTTGCCCAGCCTACTTTCTTCCTTTATTTTTTAAATTAATTTATTTATTTACTTCACACCCTGATCTCACTTTCCCCTCCTTCTTCTCTTCCCATTCCTTCCCCTTCACCTCACACTCCCTCTACTCCTTTTCCCTTTCTCTTTAGGAGGCCTCCCATGGATATCAACCAACCTTTCTTATACCCTCCTGGACCCAGAGGTGGCATTACAGCCAGTGGGCGGGGCCCTTGCATATCAATCATTAATCAAGAAAATGTTCTAATTCGACCTTGTATCAATTTGACAAAGAGCTAGCCAATACACCATCTATTCATTTTAAGGAAAGGTGTGTATACTTTAGAATGCAAAATATTCTAACATACAAAGAGGCAAATGTCATTTGAGGACAAAAAATAAATGTTTTTCTATATTATGTGCTGCCTCCAGATTATGCAGCAGTCAGACTTCAACACTGAACATCACAGAAAATGCATCTACTAGAGCTCTGATGGTAAGAGAAATAGTGAGAAATATCTTAAAATTTAAACTCTAAAGTCTTGCACCTTTTGTCCGTACTGTTGAGTAACTGGGAAACAAAAACCTCTGACATTTCACCTAAAATTGTATTTTTTCATTTCTATGTTCTAAAAAATATTGGGTAAAACAAATATGCTGAAAACACTAAATATATAAAATATAATTAATTTCCACAAAAAATAATTCCTATGCTATAAAGAATTTTTGTAAATTAAATGAGTATTCTCAAGTAAATGTTATCTATGATGATAACTATATCAAATTAAGAAAATTAGTGCATTAACTCATCAAAGATTAAATATTTCTGAGGAGTATCAGTATGAGACATATAGTAAAATATTATAAATATATTTATATACAGAGTAAAATGAGTCCTTCCTACAGAACTATCTAAGGTCTAATCAATAGTTATTTGCTGCAACAAAACATCTCAGTCTCACAATAATAACTTGCTTACACCTTTTATATCAAATTTGCTGACACATGAATGAATCAAAAAATAGAAATACAAATGAACTGCAGTAATTCAAAGAGTCAGTGAAATGAGGAGTTGATCTGTTGGAAAGACTGATAAAAATGACAAACCTCTCTAGCCAAACTAACCAAAAGAAAAAGGAGAAGACCCAGATCAATAAAATCAGGAACAGGAAGGGGGAAATTACAACTGGTGCTGAAGTAACTCAGAGAAGCATTAAGAATATACTTTAGAACTATTAACTAATCAGTAAACTGCAAAGTCTAAAAGAAATGGATGGATTTCAAAATGCATATGGCTATCCTATGCTTGCTATTGCTGTGATGAAACACCATGACCAATCCAACTAGGGGAGGGAACAGTTTATTTGGCTTTCACTTCCACATCACTTTCATCATGAAAGGATGTCAGGATAGGAATTCAAACAGGGCAAGGCCCTGGAGGTAGGAGCTGACACAGAAACCATGAAGGAGTGCTGCTTACTGGCTTGCATATATTGGTTTGCTCTGCCTGATTTTCTATAGAACCCAGGACTATCGTGCATTGGAAAAGCATGCTTCGTGGGTAGAGTGGGTAGAGACCTAGGAGACTCGGTGGGCACGCACCTGAGCCTTAAGTGACTCCCTGCTCCCTGCCAGACTCCTGGAACACGTGGCATGCTCCTCACATAAAAGAAACATGTCCTATGGTCATGTAGGCCCAAAATAGAATTCTCCATGCTAATGATGTACCTAGAGGTCAGGAAGTCTTAGCCAATAATCTTCCCTTCCCAGACATTCCTCTCTGAAAAAAAAAGTATTTAATCTCGGGTCAGGCCCTGAGAAAGGGGCTATGTATCCATTTTCTGCCATAAACAGCTAACAAACGATATGGTTAAACATGGACTGCCACTTTCATCAAGACCCTCCATGAGGAACCTAAGGAAGGCTTTTATCTACAGACTCGCAACTCAACTCTCCCATCTGTGCTTCCAGCCAGCCTCCACCAAGGACAATCACCTCTGGGACAATCCAGAGCTCTCCTCCCTGGGCTAGACACTGTTCCCAGACTGTGGGCCCCCCCGACTTGGCTCTTCTATGACTCCCAGTGGTGCCTAAATGTCCAAGAGTCAGAGAATCCCACAGCCTGGCCCCATTGCAAGCCCAGAGACCTCTGAACCAGATCTGGCATTCCCCACATCTTAGTAGTGGTGTGGGATAAGCACAGTCAAACTCCCCAGTGTTCGGCCTCCCCAAGAGGCTGTACCCAGTGATGGAGAAGACATGGACCCACAGACCATTACCATAGAGCTCGTCCCACCCATAATGGGCCCCCCACCATCAACTGTGAGTTTAAAAAGAGGCCCTACAAGCCTGATTACAGCTGGATGGTATAGAGACATTTTCTCTGTTGAGGCTCCCTTTTCTCTGATGACTCTACCATGCGTCAAGTAGACATACAAATAGCCAGAACAATGATCTATAAAACTTAAATCAAAATGAAGAAATTAATTTAAGTAGAGCATAACAACCAATTTGATACAAGCTGTAATTTAAAATCTTCTAGCTTAAATACAAACAGAACTGACAAATATAGTGCAGAATTCTACAAGAACTAACGCCAATACTCCTCAAATTAATCTGTGAAGTAGAAAAGTAATACTTCTAAATTCTGGGAAGCAAGACAAACATCCAACAAAAGGAGACAATTATAGGCTAGTCTCTTTGATAAACATAGATGGAAAAACTTTTCAACAAAGTATTTGCAATCTGGGATTAAGAAACTTAAAAAAAATCACCCACCATGATAAGGTTAGCTTCATTCCAAAGATCTACAAATAGTTCCACACATGTAAATCAATAAATATGAAAAATATAATCCACCACATAAATAGACTTTAGGATAAAAGTCACAAAATTATCTCATTAGATGCAGAAAGGCCTTTGACAAAATTCAACATTCTTTTATGATAAACACCCTCGTGTATCCAGGGATATGGGGCATATAATTTAACATAATAAAATCATATACAATAATCCCACAAGCCAACATCATGATAGGTAGAAGGAAATCTCCAAGCATTTCCATTAAAAACAGCAACAAGACATGGATTCCACTCTCTTCATTCCTGTTCAATACAGTACTTGAAGATTTAGCTACAGCAATAAGGCAAGTGAAGGGGATAAAATAAGTAAAAATAGGAAAGAAAGAAGTCAATGCATCCTTATTAACAGATAAGATTACATATCTAAAAGGACCAGAAAACCCTCATCCTTGATAAACACAGTCAGCAAATAGCAGTTTACAAAATAAACACACAAAAAATCCATAGCTTTCCTATATACAAATAACAAACATACTGAGAAAGAAATCAGGAAAATAATATGATTACAGTAGCCTCAAAAAATAAAATATATTGGAGCAAATCTAAGAAATGAAAGATTTGTATAATAAAAACCTTAAGATACCAAAAAAACATTAAGGATGATTCCAGAAGATGAGAATCTTCCCATGCTTGTGGTTGGTATGATTAGTATTGTGAAAATGGCCATCCTACAAAAGGCAATGCAATGCCTATAAAAATTTCAGTGAAATTTTTTACAGAAATTGAAAACGTAATCATAAACTTTGTAAGTAAAGTAAGTTTTCTTTTTTTCACAAGAAAACCAGGATTTCCAAAACAAAAATAAAAGAATTGCTAGCGTTACCACCATCTCTGACTGTAAGTTATCCAACAAAGCTACAGTAATAAAAATTCCATGGAACTGGCATTGAAACAGAGACACTGATCAATGAAGTGTAACTGAGGACCGGGTATACATAAGATCAGATACTTATCACATCACTAGCTGTTAGAGACTTACTAAGCAGACTCACAATAAGGTGTATACATATCTACTATATATAGAAGCTGACATCTATGAGTACAGCTAGCAGGAGATACAGCTATGAACTCAAATGCCGATGGGAAAACAGCAACAGTACTCACACATGCTGCTGGGGAGATCAGAAAGCAGCCAGTCATTCTGGAAAATATTCATACACCTACATACGGCCCAGCAACCATACAACTGAGTATTTACCACAGAGAACATCTAGGACCACACAACCTGGACACAAATGTTCATAGCAGCAGGTTTATATGTGGTGGTCAGAACCCAGAGACAGCAAAATACCCTTTAATGGAGGAACAATGAAGAAGACAGTCTGTGGGTACATGTAAATTTTTGGATGGTTTTTTAAGAGCATTAAACTGATTGAAAACAAGACAATATCAAAAGGTCATATTCCCAACACATACATGGTCATCTGATAATATGGTTGAGAAATATACATATAAATTATACAATATATGTCAATTTTCTCAATTTGATGGTTGTCCTAAAGCTTATGAAATACAGCACTGAGGAAAAGAATCAAGGGAACACAGATACTTCTATTACTACCTTGGTAATTTCCCATGAATCCATAATTATTTCAAGACTAAAAAGCAATCTGCAGTAGTCTGATGTTTATAAAGATAATTGGCCTTCTCTGTCATGGGTGTTTCTGGCTTGGGTAGTAGACAAAATGCAGAAAAAGTGTATATACAGTGTGAAACTTCATGGCTTCAGAGTGACTATTCTACCATATAAATGTTCACTGAGGTACACAGATTTTGGGTCTAGTTAATTTCACTTTGTGGTGTTTGTTTGTAAATCTTTATAATAAAATTTTCACTTATAATAATAAAAAAAACCTAAGATGGATTTTCCCAGTAACATTTTTTTCTGTGAAAGGGATTCAATAAACATTTGTAACAATTAATGAATCACTTCTCCAGCCAAACATGTCACGTAACTTCTACCATTTTGGATATGGTTAGTTTATACATACATTCGTGTGTGTGTGTGTGTGTGTGTGTGTGTATGTGTGTGTGTGTGTATTTTGTAGATACCTAAACCATTTTTATGTATATACATTATATGTTCTGTGTTTTGTGTGTGTGTGTGTGTGTGTTGTATGTGTGTGTATGTGTGTGTATGTGTGTGTATGTGTGTGTGTGTGTGTATTTTGTAGATACCTAAACCATTTTTATGTATATACATTATATGCTCTGTGTTTTGTGTGTGTGTGTGTGTCTGAGTTCATTTTCCTCTTTTGGCATTTGAAATGGTCCCAAACTTGACTTATCTCATCACTCAAGATTTTTCCGGCCCCCAGTTTGAAGGATGTAATGGAGCAGCTCTTCAGGTATAGGAAGGGCCTCCTGGGAAACCATGTTCAGCAGAGTTGCAGAATACTTTTGCAGGAGACTTTTTTAGAATGATGTTTTCTTTTTATCTTGTTTAGGCTCTAAACTTTTTTCTGGCTTCCACTCAACCATGGCATATACAACTTAAATGTGCCAAAAATAAAACCAACTCTCTTTCAAATATGTTGTTTTCGATCGAAATTGAACCAAAGCCCATTTTTAATGCTAAATGCAGATGCTAGATTGATGGTGATGACTGCTTTTATGATGTTGGAGGTTAACATAATGGAGTACTAAGGGGATAATGATGTACAGAGAAGACATCCCATGTTGGCTTCCAACACGAGTACAAAGGAGGGACCAAAGAATAACGGAAGACTTGGAAAAAGTGTTCCTGCTAGAAACCATTACATATGGACATGAAGCCATGTAAACCATCAGTAGTCTTGGAAAAATTCAGAGTAGTGTGTTTCTTGGAGGACACCACCAGATCAATAGCAGCCACAGCATAACAGTAATAACAAGTTACCTTGCTTTGAGAACTTAAAACTCCAAGTATCTACAAAATGCTTATTATATAATAAATGATAGTTTGCCTGGGCTCATTAATGTGTTGCAAAACAGAATGTGATAAGCCTAGGATGGTGCAGCCAGCAGATGACATGGAACTGTGACATGTAATCAAGAGTCCTAACTTCATTCCTTTAGCTCTCAAAATTGTCAGAGTCGCCATTTTTAAGCACCTGCTACACTCTGACAGCATTAGGAATTTTACAATGTAGATGATGGAGGTGGTTTGGATTCCGTTGACATGTAGGTAAGAAACACTGTGTAAAAGTATATGTGGGGTTTTATTCCATTGTGATGGTGTGATCTGGAATTCAGGTAGTTAAACCTCGTTCAAATGTCAAAATCATAACACACCATGGTAATACATATAGGAATGCCACACAAACTTACGACAAATGAAAGTCTGTTCCTTGAAGATCGTATACTTTGTTCTCCAATTCCTACTGGAAACATAGACCTGTGTGGGATGATTTATACTACTCACTCACAGAGACATTCCTGAACACAGCTTTCTTTCTGTGAACGCATGTATAATCGCTATCTGTACATCCTCTTTGAGTACCCATGTTCTAGGTGGTAAAGATGAGAGGCTTTAAGTCAGCCAAGGCCCTACTAACCTGGGCATCCTTGGGAGACGTGTGATAAGCAAACAGATTATTGCTCAGTAGAAAGTATGTCAAAGTGCGGGCAACACATTGTAAAAGGAGAAGAAAGGCTGCTTATCTCAGTGATGAGAGGAGGCTTCCTGAGTTAATTGTGAAGCAGGACATGAATGGAAGAATGGAGGCTCATAAAGCTTTGGGGTGAAGGCATATATACAAAGTAAAGGGGCAGCCAGCACTGGCCTGTGACACTGGGCTCATCATCATGGTCAAGTCAGAACCCAAAAGTCAGTGCTGCTCTACATCAGTGAATAACACAGGAAGCCAGTGGCCTGAATCACAAGGAGCCCAAAACCAACAGGACAAGTGTGAGCTGTAAAGGCAGCAAGGAGACATGCAGCTGTACTCAGACACAAACAGCAAGTTTAGATTTGCTCACAAGCAGGAGAAAGAGGCACATTTATAATCTTATACTGAAATTAAATGGATAGAACACTATAGAGTATATAAAAAAAAAACCCAAACATCTACTTTAAAAGAAAATCCACTTTGACAGGGGATTCAAAGCGAGGTCTGTGACACATCTAGGCCCTTTCCGTATCCTTTTTGTTTCCCAAATACTCCCATGTTGGAGACTGATGTTTCCCAGGGTGGTGCCCACTTGCTCCTCATAGAAGACTGTTGAGTCTGGGCTTTCTTCTTTGTGATCCTCACAATATGCTCATTCATCCTAACCTATCCCAGACAGTGATCCATTACCACAGGGCTAGAGAGGAAGTTCCCGACAAACTTGTTCAGTCTAGAATACTATCATTCTCTCACACTACACTCATCATTGCAGAGTTAATGGGTCTGAGTTTCATAGTAATGCAAACTGTTTTCAAAGCGCCAACTTGTCACCTTGAATAAATGCCTGAGCTTTAATAAAGAATATTTTATTTTTCAGAAATCTCTGATTGTATCTTCTGTAAACTCAACAATGTGATACCCAGATCTTCTATGTGCCTGTTTGATAATTCTTGCATAGCTATTTCTTCTGAATTGAAACACTGCTCTGTTAAAGGGGAGAATGAGAAGAGTCAAGAAGCAAATGAAATTTACAACACTCACAAAGTTCCTGAAACTTACAAGGTTTGCAAGGACTCTCCCTCATGTTTATTTAAGCAGTGGAAGTTGCTGGGAGTAGAGGAAACAAAGTTGACTTCAAGGATGCAGTTTTTGTGATTTGCCATTCATGCTGGGGTGGGCTTTTCACTGATACAGCTACCTTTGAGTCATCCATGATCTGAAAGTAACCCCTTACCAAGACTTCCATAAAAATCAAAATGCTTTCTTCTAGTTATTTAGAAATAAATTTTACACATTACTATTTTGGTATATGGACCTATTGGTTCTAAGGAACTTTTTAATTTATTTTTTATTGGATATTTTCTTGATTTACATTTCAAATTTTATCCTCTTTCCTAGTCCTCCCACCTCAACCCCCTACATCCCCCCTCCCCCTGCTTCTATGAGGGTATTCAACTACCCACCCCCAACACACACCTCCCAGCCCTCAAATTCCCCTACACTGGAATATTGAGCCTTCACAGGACCAAGGTATTTTTGATCTCCAACTATAGCAACAAATTTACATTCTATACACTATAAAAGAAAAAACACAATAAGATTGCTATGAAATCCCACGTAAGTTCTTGATGCACAGGATGGCAGAGTTTAATTAACCATCAGGAACACACAGTTCAGTGGAGGCTGAAACAGTAATGTGTGTCGCCATGTGGAGTCTGTTCTACAGTCTGATGACTACAGTCTATGATGACTCACCCAACGTCCTCACAGCCAGTATACTCCATAGTTCAGGAGTTCTCAGAGTCTGGGAATATGAGAATACACCACATAGTAAATGATATATATCAGGAAATAGGACAGCATTCTCAATTAAAAACTCTGAAACCTGGCCAGCATTAGTTTTGGAGTAAAAATTTGAAAAGGAATAATCTAAGTATCTTTATTATCAAATTTTATCTAGGGTAATTACTCAGATATTTTGCCCATATAGTTTTGAGAGTATCTGACACTTAGATTTTTTTTTTTGAGACAGGGTTTCTCTGTGTAGTCCTGGCTGTCCTAGAACTCACTCTGTAGACCAGGCTGGCCTCAAACTCAGAAATCCACCTGCCTCTGCCTCCCAAGTGCTGGGATTAAAGGCATGCGCCACCACCGCCTGGCAACACTTAGAATTTTTGATGTGAGGTTGGATGCCTGAGTGATAAAAATAACTCTTGTCTTTAAATATATATATATATATAGATGTACAGGATGGCAGAGTTTAATTAACCAACAGGAACACAGCAGTTCAGTGCATTTTATATATATGTGTGTATATACACACACACACATATGTGTGTGTGTGTGTGTGTGTGTGTGTGTATTGGACTTAATATATATAATAATTTTTACAGGAGTGTGTTTCAGTGGAGTATATGCAAATTCAAATATGAAGCAAAAGGATTGTACTAAATCACTTAATAATTCATGATTAAATAGCTAAATGACATTTACCTAGTTTTAAATGTTTAAAGACAAATAAGCTCTTACCATCAAGCTCTGGACAGTAACCAATAATATTGTTGATAGCTTATAACATTTGAGAGGTTTATGCGGCCCCACTGGCCAACAACTCAAACCAAGATGACCCATTCCTGTTACTGAGGGGTTTTTTTGATAGCATATGGCATCTAATTGGGGTATTGCCCCCCTTACCTGTAAAAGGTAAGTCCATTTAAACTACACACACACACATACACACTCTCACACACGTTTTCATAGGACTTTTTCAGAAGGCCTTTAGTGTTACTTATCCCTCTCCATATACCTTCCTCTACTTACATGTGAATCACAAGACTTAGATAAAACTACTTGTACTAGATTGGATGTTTCATTCCTATTGACTAGATTTATTGTCCTGGAAGGTGCTATGAACACTACCAGAGGAGAAAAGCAGTCTCACCCAGCTATGAATCCTGCCTGGCAAGACAGAGCTACTAGTGCAATAGTGGCATGAATGTTACGGGAGTGACCAATCGCTTTTTAAAATAGGATTTAAGGAAGGCCATGTGAGATGGAACCTAGCATTGTCAATACACCCAAGAGCCTGTTAGCTAGATAAGTCAAAGGCCCGAGGAGGGAAATATACTCTTCCTCCTCTGCTAAATGGACACAGTAATAACTCCTAATTTCTTACTGCTACAGTCACAGATCAGTGAGTCATGCAACCTTCATCACACCTCTTTTTGCAGTAGATAGTAATTAACATAGAACCCTACCCCGGCCAATAGGCAAAGAATAAGAAACATCAGAATCCTCAGTCCTAAATAGATACCCTTCCCATCAAGATTTGGGGATCAAAGTGGAAAGGGGGCAGAAAGATTATTATGAGTCAGAGGTAGTGGATCACACACACACACACACACACACACACACACACACATTTACATATAAATCTACAGAAATGTGTGTGTTGGTGTTATTTTTGAAGAAACTTAAGAAATTAATTTATTAAAAATATTTTTTACTTTTAAAACAATGGATTATATGTGTACACATGTGGGTGTGTTCCTGTGTGTGCACATGCGTGTGGAGGACAGAGGGCAGTCTTGATCATCTCATCAGAGGAGCAATTTTGAAATAGGGGGTCTCTGAGCTTAGAGCTCAGAAACTGCCTAGGCCTGCTGGCAAACCAGCCCCAGGGTCCTCTTCTGTCCCCAGAACTGGGATTACAAGTATGTGCCACTGCATTTGGGTTTTACCATCAACTCTGGGGCTCAAACCCAGTCCTCATGCTTTCTCAGCAACCATTTTCACAATTTACCTCCTACTCCTGTTCCCTGTTTTCCTGATGACTGCAATTCTGATCCTTGTGATAGTAAAGTGACATCTCAACTTACTTTTACTTTGTCTTTCTCTGGTTGCTAAAGAAGTTGAACAAATATTTGTTGGCCATTTGTATTTTATCTTTTGAGTGTTGTCTACTAGATTGGTCAATTTAATGAACTGTTTTGGGTTTTGTTTAGTTTTGGGTTTTTTTTTATATTCTAGATATTTATCTTCCAATGTGTATATAACTAAAAAATATTTTCTTCCATTATGAAAGATGTCTCTTCATTCAATTAACTCTTTACTTTGCTACGTAGGAGCCTTTTAATTTCATGAGGTCCCATTTATCAGTCATGGTCCACATTTCCTGAGAAAACATAGTACCATGCATAATGTCCTAATCAAGGACTTTCCCTAAAAATTCCAGCCCTCACTCTGAGATTATTGATCCATTTGGAGATTTTTTTTTTTGTACAGAGAGATGAATAAGATACACTGTCATTTATTTGCACAAACATATCTAGTTTTCCCAGAACTATTTATTGAAGAGGCTGTCTTATCTCCAGTGTGTGGGTTGGGTACCTTGGTTAAAAATCAAGTAGCTATAGTAGCCTGGTGTGTCACTTTGATGAAGTTGTTGCTCAGTTACAAATGTTTCTGGTGACTCCTTTAGGGTGTTGTGCGACACAGTATCATATCATCTACATATAAAAATACTTTAATTTCTTCTTGCCTATCTGTATCCTGTTTCCTTTTCTTGTCTTATTGCTATGTCTATGATGTCAAGACTATTTTAAGCATGAGTGGGAAACAGAGACCTTTGTCTTGTTCCTGATTGAATGGAAATGCTTTGAGGTTTTTCCTCATTTTTCCTCATTTTATGATGGCTCCTGGCTAGTTGTATATAGCCTTTATTCAGTATACAAGTGTTCCTTCTATTCCTAATCAATTTTTAATTTTTTGATAATATTCATCCTGGGAATTGTGAGGAATAGCTCATTGTGTGGTTTGATTTTCATCAAACCTGGTGATTAGTAATTCTGAACAATTTGTATATATCTATTAGCCACTATATGTGTTATCTGGGGAAATCTACATTCAGGCCTTTGGATATATTTAAATTGGGCTACCAGGTTTTGTGCTACACAGTTATCTATGCTTCTTGTATATTATAAACATTAATGTCTTGTTATATAGAGGTTTATATTTTCTCCTATTGCATATGTTGCCTTTTCATTTTGTTGATTTCTTTCCTTGCAGAATTCTTTGAAAGATTTATTATTTTATAATCCAGCATTTGTCTCATCTTAGGATAACCAGAAAGTTGAGGAGATGTAGAGGAATTTTAATTTGGCAATATGGCTGCTGTAGCAAGAGATTACATCCAAAGATATGATCCAAATGCAACATAGACACACCCTGGATTAAAGTATGATCTGTCTGGATAGACACACCCTTAGTACACACTTTTAATCCCAAGCAATGTAGGTAAAGTTAGTCTGTAGAAGGGAGCAGAAATGTTTGAAAGTGATGTTTAATTGAAGGGCAGACAAAGTGATGAATCAGAGAAAGACTTGGCAGAGTGAGTCAAAGATAGGATATGCCCAATTCTCATGAGAACAGGAGAGGGAACAAAGAGAGAGTGGAGGGAGGGAACAGTTTTACAGAGACAGGCTACAGGTGAAGACAGATGAGCCAGAGAATGAGAAGGAGTCGGAAGTCCAGAACAGATTACCAGAGTTAGTTTGAGATCAAGCAGAGCAATTTAGTCAGAAGATGAGTCAAGCCAGTTTAAATCAGTCAACTTGGAGAGGCATTTGAGCCAGAATAGCTGAGTTCAGATACTCTGAGCCAGAGTTTAGAATGAACTAAAAAGGGTGAGCTTATTCAGCAGTAAGCCTCCAAGACAATTACATCTGGCAAATAAAAGTTACATTCACAAGGAGACAAAGTCTTTCACAGAAGTCTAGTAAATGGGAATGCTAGAACTGCACTATCAGACTGTAACAACCTCTAGTGAAAGGTTCTAAACAACTATGGGCAAAGGCTTCTAAACACACTTAGGTTAGATGTCTAATAAGATGCTTTATGGCAGATGAATTAGGGGTTAGAATACCTGGACATAATGAAGAATCTTAACAGTAAAAAAGAGACATGCAGACACATGTACCTTTTGAAGTGATGCAACAGGAAGTTCATGACATCACCATACAAAGTATTTCTCTATAAATATAAATACTCAAAAACAAAAATTTTGAAACAGTCTCTCTCCCTCTCTCTCCTTCTCTCTCATCCGCACCCCCCCACTCTCTCTCTCATATCTCTAGCTGGCCTTGAACTCAATAAATAACCCAAAATGATCTCAAACTGTTAACTCTCCTAGGTACCAGGATTCCAGGCCTGTGCCACCATAGTTAGTTTACACAGTACTAGAGATAGAACTCAAAATTTTGTACTTGCTAGACAACCAGTCTACCAACATCTACCCAAAATACATCTGTTCTCACTTAAAATTATTTCAAGTATTCATCACAGCACAGAACGTCTGACACAGAAGACTGCAGGAGAAATGATGGTCACAGGAATCAGCTATATGTTAGTTATATAACAAGAGTGTGCAGGGAGCAGAGGGAAGAATTGAGGGTAGATATAGCTAAAATACATTGTGTATTTGTATGAAATTATAAGAAAATAAAAAACACATTGTGTATTTGTATGAAATTATCAAAGAATACAATTTTAAAGATTTATTATATATGAGTATTCAGCTGCATGTATGTACATGTGTGTATGTATGTATGTATGTATGTATGTATGTATGTATGTGTGTGCACCAATTGTATGCCTATAAAGGTCAGAAGAAAGAGCCCAGATCCCCTAAAACTGGAGTTACAGGCAGCTGTGAGTTGCCATGTAGGTGCTGAGAACTGAACCCAGGGTCCTCTTCAAGAATAGTAAATGCTCTTAACCATTGAGCCTTCTCCACAGCCCCTAGGAAGCCTTTTTCTTTGATATAGTCCCACTTATTTTTACACTTGCTGCCTATGCTCTTGCAATATTCTCAAAACATAACTACATGGTCTAGTGTCTAGGAGGTTTTCTACTTTTTTCTAAAACATTTCATCTAGGGTTTTAAAGTTTAATGTAGGTGACTGTTTGGGGTTGATTTTTCCTATGGCATAAGATAAAGGTCCATTTTATTCTTTATTCTTGTACAAGCACCTGTGGGTGCGTAAGCACATGGAGATGGCCGGGATCCACTTGCTCCTGCCTTTCCAGGGCTGGGATGGCAAGTATGTATCTTCAAGCCCAGCTTTTTTATGTGGGTGGTGAGGATCAGATTCAGGTCCTCTTGCAAGCACTTGACCAACTGAGCTCTCAACTCCAATTTTATTCTTTTGCATGTATGTATTCAAAATAACTATTTTAGCTCTAATCCTGGCAACTTCATGTTTAATAAGTGAACAGAGAAAGGTTTACCACTGTGGGAAGATTCAGGGTCACATTTAGTTGTTTAGTTTTTCTCTTCAATTCAGATAAATATATATGATATATATCATATATATATGATAACATGTTCAAATATATTTAAGAGCGATACTCTGCCTCAGAAAACTTAGGGCATCTGTGGAATTATTGGAAAAATGGCTTCCGTGTGGAGCCTTAGACCGAGTGATTTACTGCACCTCCCTCCGTCCTTAAGTTGCATATTCATTGCAGTCTTTCCTCTAACTGCTGTCACTTAAATTGTCATGGAGAACAGGGCAAATCAGGGTCAGTTTATATAAGCGCCATCAATCTGAAGAACTTCATCAGTCTTTATTTCAAGGCATTATGCAAAGAAAACTGACATTAAGAGAGCCTTAACTGACAGCAAATGAAATCAATCAGCAAATCACTAAGCCATAATAAACTCACTCAATTTGCAGATAACCCTTCCTGTTCCAGGTCTTCACCTAGGCAGTCCATCAAACGAGGAGATAAAATGAAGAGCAATTCTGGTTGTAGCACTTGAGAGTTCAAGTGCTCTCGGCCTCCAGTCTCTTAATAATAAGCCACAAAAGGTGTTAGCTGGTAAGGTTACACTTGTACTTAAAATTGGCCTCAGAAATGAGAAAAAAAAGAGAGAGAGAGAGAAAGGCTTGATTTTAGGGTTTAGTTTGGGGCTTTTTTCATTAATAGCAAGAATGGCATCCTTCCTTACTTTCTCTGTCGGGACTGCCTACAATTCAAAAGTACAGTGTTAAAAAAAAAATCTGTGCTTTTTGTTTTGTCCTTTTTCTTTTTGGCTAAGTGCATATCAAATATCTC
This sequence comes from Grammomys surdaster, assembly GCF_004785775.1. Taxonomy (NCBI): domain Eukaryota; kingdom Metazoa; phylum Chordata; class Mammalia; order Rodentia; family Muridae; genus Grammomys; species Grammomys surdaster. Next base: position 3,778,727 of record NW_021620772.1, on the reverse strand, counting down.
ACACAGAAACTTACCGCCACTGTTCCACAGAACTGGAATGCAAAATCCAAACAAAAAAAAATGTAAATCGCGCACACAGCAGTAACAAAGGAGGGTTAAAAGAATACATGGAATGAGTGATAGTGGCCGAAAACCTCATAATAAAGACAGAAGCATGTGCTGAGCCTTCCCAGCTACATCTTGGCAACGACTTTAGACTACACCAGAGCGAAACACTGCAGTTGCTGAATATTTTATTCTTTTGAAGGCACATATGAAGATGTTCTCCATCAAAAACTACCAAAAGTAAATCACTAAAATATTCCTCAATGCACTTAGGTCACTCTTCCTGATCAAGACATTGGTTTAACAGCTCAATCCAACATAGGTTTGGTTCTCACAGCACTTCCTGATGTGGAAAGCACCTTCGCGTGTGCATCGTCCCATCCATCTTCTCACAGTCCTGTGAGCCAGAGCTCACAGGCTTCATCACCGTCCCAGAGACGGGGGTGAAGCTCAGTGACGCTCACAGACTTGCCAAGGTGGTTAAGCTACAGAGCCAGGACTCTGATCCAGTATTCTGACTCTCCACATGATCTCCCTCATACCTTGATGCCCTGCTCTCTAGAAAATGGGATTACTCTGCCCTTTCCAAATGCCATGCTGTTATGAAACTAGCTACCATCCTAATCAACATGATGTTGTAGCATATTCACTGATAAAGAGAAGACTGCAAGCCTCACGGCTGCCAATTCCCATAGTCTGGTTTGTTTGCTTGGGTCAGATGAGAGAGCATCTTAACCATAGTTGGACATTAAGGCATCTTATACTTGACCCAGGTACATGAACTGAATATTAAAGAAAACCATTTCAGACATGCCATATGCTCATCAACGTCACCCCAAGATGGACCAGAATGGGAATCCAGTGCACAGAAGAAACTGATATTCTGGAAGAAGAAAATGCCAAGAGCTCTGGGAAATGGTGACTGTGGGACAGAAGCCCAGTGGCACTGTTGGCACCCTAGAACAGTAAGCACATTTACTGATAAAGCTGTGTCCCATGAGAAGGACAGTGGTTGAACAAACTAGTGAAAATCCCTGTCACATGCATACAACTTGTGTTCAGGAAGAAGGCTTCAGTCAGCTGCACAGCAGGGCACATGGCCTCTTCAAATTTCCTTTCATACACACATTCTGCTTACATTTTAATTCTTCCTACGTATTTTTATTTATTTTTTATTACTCTTGCCCTTGTTACATATGAAAACACAATACATATAAGTGATGCTTGCTTATGAGTTTGTATTTATAGCTAAAATAACAAGAAAGGCATAAAGGTTAACTCTGGCTCTCTGGATGCCAAATTTCAGATGATCTTAATTTTCTTTTAGATTCACTTGGGGTGTAATTTTTTTCAGGATCATGTACAGCTTTCCTAATTATTTTAAAAACTCAGTATTGAATGCTAGCAAATTTTCTAGCAAATTAAATTATTTGGGACAAATGTCACTATATACACAGGCATATAATGTATATAAGATTACAATGTATGTTATAAAACTAATGAACCAGAGTGATAAAATTTTTAATCAGAAATATTCTTTTTATTTTAAAAAGTAGTGCTTGTTATATTTAACACGATTTTCACTCAACATGGCTCGTTTTCATGTTTAAAAAGGTAATAGCTCTCTGAAAATTCATGTATGCAGATGAGATGACAGGAAGAGAAAAGTATCAAGATGGCTCAGTCTAGTAAATGAAATTGTCTAACATCTCTTAATTTCTAAGAATGCCAAAACCGTAAAAGTTTCTCGCAGAGCAATTAGCAGGCTGCAGCACTAACAGCGCCAAGAGAACCCATGGGAAGACTACCATGGATAACTGCAGTTAGTTTATTCCCGGGCAGGTTAGGGCTGGATACCATTTATTTCACCCTTCTTCAAATAAAAAATTAAAAGGTTTCTTTCAGAATGTTCTTTATCAATATCAATTTTTAAAAATATCTCAAAGAAATGTAAAAATAATGGTATCCTAAAAGTCATGAGCAAAAACCCTGTGAGCAAGGCCTGCTATGACATTACAGTTTAGGAGCAATTAGAGGACTACTGCATTCACAGGGAAGGCTATAGTGTTTGAAATCTTTCTAAATAAGAGGTTTCAAATGAAGACTCTCTAATGAAGTACTCATAAACACATACTTATGAAATGTACTACATTTCCAGAGGTAGTTACTATACACTAAGTCTTAAAGCAGTTTCATTAGACAGATTGAAAGATTCTCAGTGTTTAGACAGTATGAGCCTAGACATAAGACATGAGAACCAAGTCATGTAGAAGCACACACAGCTGTGACAAAAGCCGAGTCCTGGTGACCCTGACAAGCATGTGGAATTCCTTCCTGGGCTCTGAGCTCTGAGGCTGCAACCATCAACACGGCTCAGTTCCCCAGTTCTTGAAGCTCTCGTGTTTGTGGAGATCTGACAAATCCTCTGCAATTACAATAGCTGTGACTACCCAGTAGTGGCAGTGGATGAGCCCAGTCATCAGACTAAGGCGGAGTTGGGAACGTCTGCTCTTCTTTCTAGAGATGAAGAGACCAAAGCAGACAAGTCATAAAAAGTATTTAGTTAGCCCTCTTCTGGATTTCTATTCGTCTATATTTTCTTCACAAACAAGCCAGTGAATCATGCTTTGCAGAAAGTAAAGGGCATGCATGACTAAGGGCAGAAGGGACTGGTGATGCTACTCACTGGATGTCTGGTCTATTAACATCATACTCCCTCTCAACGGACTTCAGTTCAGCCCCTTGTAAAACAGAGCCCATTGCTCGTGGGCAGCATGCTAGGACAGAAGGTAGAGACAATTAGAAGCAGAGTGCTGGCCACTCCCAGAACCTGGAGGAATTCAGTGAGCCTGTGCTGCACACAACAAACACTTCATCACATGTCAGCAACTGTTGGCATTTAACGTCTGTCTGCTTCTTATCACTGAGTCGTAACAGATACAAATATTTTCTGGTGACTTGTTGATATTTGCTAGATATTACTAGCATTATAGATCCAGGATACTTTAAAAACATACTTGGGAGTGTAAGATGGTAGAAATCAAGTATTGCCTTCATATAGTATGAACACAACGTTCTCATCACCAGGTCCTCTGCATTCATGCGGGCCATTTTAGTTAAAGCCTTGGTCTGTGTGGTCTAATTTTTCTTAGCATTACAGTAAAAGCCTGAAAGGCTATTAATTGGAATATGAAAACACAGTCTTAAACTTGCCATAGGCTCCACTGAGGCTGTGAGCCTCCCCTCCCCCGAAAGTCACCTGACATAAAAAGTAAACAGGAAGTTAAGGTAGAGTGTACTAGGTAAAGTACTTAAAGCTCTGGAAGAAACTATGAAGAAAGGATCCTAAGTAACGATTCCTCGAAATAAAACATAAACACCTTATAGCAGTGAAAGGAGCGCCTGTTGCTCCCTCACCCTCGCGGGGCTTCAGCGGGATGGGATGGAGTCACCAGGCCCTGCCTGCTTCCTCCATGCGCTCTCTGTTCCCTGCCTCAGTCACTCCTGCTACAGGCCTGGAAAGCCGCTACATTCCACTTTGTAAAACAGAAACCGGGCCACAAAGCTAGCATTTCTACATTGGTACATCAAAAATATACCTGTATCCTCATTTTTTTCTGGCACTATTCACAAAAGTGAAGATTCGGAATAGCCTACCATTCTACATATACATGGATCAACCGTATAGTTTATATACATGGCAGAATATTATTAGCCAATAAAATGCAGCATCCTGTCAATAATAACACTCATAAATAGAAACGGTTAATGTCTTGGCAACACAGATGAACTTGGAGGACAGCATGTTCAGTGAAGTAAGTCGGGCACAGTCAACCACAGCCACATGCTTTCATTCATGTATTGAAGTTAAATGAGATGCTTTCAGTGGAGAGGGAATACTGATTTTTGCCAGGCCTGGAAAGTTAAGAGGAGTGGGTCCCAGAGTTACGTAGCACGAGGCAGTGGATGCAGTTTCTAGTAGTTTGCTACGTACGTCCAAATCACTAGAAGAAAGGATTCTGATGTTTCTAACACAAGCAGTAGTGTCTGAGGTGATGACACACTCCCACTCGCCCTTATTTGATCATTCTTTACTGCTACATATTGCATAATTGCATGAAAACATTATACTCCACAAGCTTACACAATTACTACGTGCCCACTACAAATTTTTAAAATACTGAATTCCTAACAATATAGAACTGTAGTGAGCACACACATTATCCTGTACAAAGTAGAAAAGTACACTTCTCATATTATTTGGTGATTGAATGGGAAAATGTATCTATGAATTTGTCTATGATACAGCAAAAACTATGGCCCATCCAGATGTATAATGAATATCTTCTACATGGAATAAAAATATTGGTTTCCAAGGTTTTACTCTTACCAGTTAACACAGGCTGTTTAACTCCTCAGAGTCAGACTGACCACTTTGGCTTTGCAGTCAACTACTTTGAGCCTTAAATTTGTTCAATCATCTGCTAGATTTTGACCTGAAGAGAATTACCTGCTGTGGTTGTTGTTTTCCAATTTTAAAATGGAGCTACTGCCACTTGTTTGACAGTCCCATTAGAGAGCTCTGTGAGTTGACAGGGTCTGGTACATGGAAAGTTCGCTGAAATAGAAGCTGCCATCAGCGGCGCCGGCAGCGGCAGCAGCAGCAGCAATTTTATTGTTTCCTAATTTTCTAACTACGTGTTTATTACTAAATTACAATGCACCCTACAGATATCATCAGAAAACTTACCTGAGCATTTAGGCATATGACAACATGTACACCCATTAGCAGAGTTAAACAGTAAGTCCCTGGCATTTCTCGCTTGCTAATACTTATATCACGACCACAGAGAATTCATGTTTTTACCCCAAAAAGTATATGCATCATTATTATTATCATTATTATTGTTAATATTCCTTTAATACCTTCCTTTCTAAATCAATAAAATGTAGTTTGGGGAAATCTTTATTTGTGAGTTCTGACAAGAGGCAAGCCTTGGAAAAGCAAATCAAATAGCCAAATAAAGGATTATTTTACACTTACTAGAAAAATCTCAAATCATATTGTATTCACATCTGTAATAAATTTGTAAATATTAATAATCAAATTTAAGACACACATTTAATCTTGTAAATAATCGTAAAGCCTATAAAAGAAAATAAAAATGTTTTATGCCTAGTTTTATATATATATGTTAGATTTTTTTAAAAAATCTATAAACAGATTTTTTTGTAGAGTATAACCCAGGCTCTAATAACTGGTTAAATTAGGGTGTAGAAAATGTAAAAGTTAATGCAGATCAAATGAACTAACACTTATACAAAATTAAATGTCTACATTGTCATAAACTGAAGAAAGAAAAAGATTATTTTAAGCTTTTAAATATTAAAAGTGAGTTTTAAAACTCATTTTCCTTTTGAATATATTAGACAATCTAGAGAACTGTTGTTTAAGTACAATCTTTTATAAAATCGGGCTTCCTATAATTTACATAATGCTGATGATTCTTTTTAAAAGGAGGCTTTGGGCACTAAGGGAAAGAAAGATAAAGGATGTGCTGAATTTTGTATTTTCCAACTTACAGTGTAGTATGAACTTGAAGGAAATATGATCCAAAATGCAGTCATGCTAGAACAGGATAACTACAACATATAAAAATGAATCCTTCTGAAAGTAAGTTCCTAAACTACTTTTAAAGTTATCCAAGGTTTCATAAATTGATGTTTTGAGCTTAAAGTGAAATGTCCCTGTTTGCACACTGTAGTGCAATGCTCAATAAAACTAAGCTCTAAAAGGTAAAGGATTCTTTAATGCAAAATACAGTTGGACTCTAGGTTTTTCTAAAAATTAAAATGTGGATTTTTTTTTAATTAACAGGAAAATTTTTCAGATATCTCTCTTGAAATTCTTTATGTAAAGTGACTTATTTTAAAACAACAAAAGCAACAAATAGATACTGGCTTGAAAAGATAATAGCCTAATGTCTTACCAGCTTCCACTGAGAGGAAAGTAGGTCCTTTAATATTGTACTTTGACATAAACACGTACTTTGTAAGACACTTTTCTGCATTATTTTAATAGACTAGTTCTGGCTTTAAAAAAACACGTTTTTATGCTACGTGATAGAAAATATTTATTTGCATCTCATCTAAATTATTCACAATACTCCCAGGCTTTCATTCTCTTCCAGTTAGCACAATTTATTTTTTCTACACATTTCAGTAGCAAACAATGTTATTTAGGCTCTAACCTGGCATGCTACAACCTCTGGCCCACCCTTGAGCCCCTCCATTGCAAAGGTCTCCAGGTGCAGTTTGGGTAGCTGCAGGGTGAAGTCATTCCTAGTTGCTGCAGTCCGTGACAGTGAGATCTGATCTCTGACCTAAAGGGGAAAAAAAACAGCATCAATGGTAATTCCCCTTCAGACACATTAACTGGGATGAACTGGGTCCCCTTGAGCCCACTGAGTGGACTTGCATTGATCGCTGGACCTGAAATCCATGAATAAATTTAGGACTAATTGATTTTTCGTTGCAAATAAATCTCTAATTCAGAGTGCTGGGGGAGAATGTTAAGAAGAAAAAGCATCTTCCTGCTTGAAATGAAGTGGGGAGAAGAGGCACAGAAGCCTTCTGATCAAGACGCTTTGAATTATTCCTTCACAGCTCCACTCGAAAAATGGGGGTGGGGGTGGGGGAGACAAAATCAAAAGCAAGCTTCAATCCCCTATTATCACTCTCTTAAAAGCGTGTTTAACCGACATTAGATCATGCGTGTTGTACACGATAGTTACTAGGGACTGGGTTTTGAAAAGAAACTTCACTAACACATACTCTGGAATAAGAACAAATATACTCAACACAAAAGGAGACTTCAAAATACACAAATCCGGGGCTTGTTTGGCCTGCTCAGTCTTCTAAAACTGTAGGACTTAATTAAACTTAAGTCTTAGCAATAAATGTACGGAAACAGGCTTGGTCACAAAACCTCTAAATAAGATAACGGAAATAAAATCCGTAGCATTTGTACTAGAGTTTAAGTATTCAGAAAGGTAAGGACACAGCCGTGTCCAGATGGAGTTCTAATTCTGAGCTCCTGTGGGCAGTTGATATCACACTGCCACCTTCTGGACAAATCAGCACTCGCACAGCAAATACAAAGAAACTCCAGTATTTAGCCTTATAAATTCTGCACTCAGGTTTGCATTTGAGATAAAGTTCTCACTTTTCATCAGTCAGCTGAGTAAGAAGAGTTTTCATTATACAGAAATATTTTCAAACATTTTGTGGGCTTGGGTAAGTTTTTAAATCTATATTTTGGGGGGGACTATATTTAACAAATACTGCAATACTACCTTACACTGTTACACTGGAGATGGCTCAGTGGTTAAAGAGCTTACCATGCAGCCATGAAGACCTGAGTTTGGATGCTTTGGCACCCATGGGAAAGCCACACATGCTGGGGGTGGGAACAGGTGGAGCCCTGGGACTCTCTGGCCACTCAGTTGAAGCAATCCAGAGCTCTGAGTTCAGTGAGAGATCCTAAACCCAAAAACTGGTGGCGGGTGGGGGAGTAACAAGATGTCAAGATCAGCCTCTGGCTTCCAGGCCCCCATGCAAATACATGTACACACATAAACACAGAGATCTCTCACACACACAAACATACAAAGATCACACGCACACACAATCTAACAGCCACATGACAGGGTTTTTATGAAGAAGCACAGAAGCACACATCAAGAATGGTGTTAAGTATAAAAAAATACGATTAACTGCCAAATGAATCCACTTATATGTCTCGTTCTGTCCGAACACCTCAGCTGTCACACTGTATAGCTCATGCCTGTAATTTCAGCACAGCAAGGCTGAGGCATGAGATCGAGTCCCAGGCCAGCCTGGGCTACATAACAAGACCCTGATTCAATCAATCAGTCAGTCAATGAAATAAATAAACTGTCCATTTTTCTATTATTCTTGGGCAACTTGTAAAACAGAATTATTTACTACTATATAAAGTCAGTTAGATGTGAAATGTAGACAGCTCATAGATTGTTATATTCTGTAGGGTTTTTTTTTTCTTAAACCAGCAAACACTCATAAACAAAGACATTTTTAATTGTTCGTGCAAATATATGGGTGTAAGTAAGCGTCCTTGTTTTCCCAGGCTAGCACTGAGTCTATTTTCTGTCAGTCAGTGAATGTAAGAGGATGTGCAGCAAACACGGCAGGGTATGTCTCACAGAAGCGTGGCACTCCGTGCTCCCCGCGGGTCTCATTCACAGTGTAAGCTTGATTTCTAACAGTACTTCCCAGTCTTCTATTGGGATGAAAGCTCTACTGCACAAAGTAAACGACATTTTACAAGTATCACGGCTTCCGGTTGTAACTTTCTTGGGCATGTGTACCTTCCTTCTTCCTTTTCTGTCACCAGTGATCGCTCAGATAAAAGAAAACATTAATGTGGATTAAGGTACTGAGAATTTATCAACATCAAACCACTGGTGTTTTGCCTTCTACCCTTCTGAACCGTAGTCAATAGATCTAAATATTTTACTGCACCCTGGCCAATTCATTGTTTGATGTTTAAAATCTCACCCAGAATCAAAGAAAATTTATTAAATTTGAGCCCCCAAATGAGATACTATTAGCTTTGAAAGTCAGGTTTAACTGTGGTATTGATGATTCTCTTTTTTCTGTGACAAAATTCACTAGGGGATTCCTGGATGTCAAAGTACAAAAGCAGATTGCTAATACGGGCACGGAGGGGGAACTGGGCAACACAGGTGTGACTCACCACAGTGCCAGCACACAGGCGTCTTTAACTCAAGTGGCACTGGGTACTAGCCTGCCCTCACGAAGGCTTGGCATACAATGAGTAGAGAGCCACATCCCACATTTGCTAATCAAGCCTATGAGCGTTTAAAACTTGAACACTTTCAGTTCCCCAGTTTGTCCTTTAATGCCTAGGCCCCGCTAATCCTGAGGGTGTACAAGCACTGTGCTAACATGCTTGGCCTAACTTGCATGAAATAGTTCTAATTCGTTAAAAAATACCAGGTTGAAAGCTGACAGTGCCACGGAGGTTCAGTGACCCAGGACAAATCACAGACGCTGTGTCACAAGTAGCTCCACTACAATTCTGAAAGATTTTTTCCCCACTTTGAAACTATATGGAAACTGGGAAAGCTGTCTAGAAACGTTCTTCAAGTGGCTGTAGGAAGTTTTTAGAAAAATCTTGAAAAAGGATTGTGTAGGATTTCTTTTATCTTAATGGATAAAGAGAGTAAAACCATCAAGCTGAGAGCATATGAATAACTAGCGCCAGAACGGGCAAAAAAGAAATAGCAATGCTGAAAAGAAGCTGCTGTAAGGGGCAGCAAGGGAGAGGACACAAGGGGGTGGGGGTGGGGAGGGCTGAGAAAGCTGCTGCTGAGGCTATGTGAAGGGGATATGGGATATGGGGAGAACTGACTCACAGAACAGCCAGAGATGACTCTCACCTGCTGCGGGCTCTGCTCCCCAGGGGAACAAAAAGACTCAGCACCAAGTGACTAAGAGACCTTTTCAACACCAGTAATGTGGAATTTCCTTATTTCCTTAGAAACATGCCCACTGGTCACAAAATTACTCTCTTCCAGAAAAAGAATCTAAAGCAAATTCCTAAGAACTAAAATTTCTTAAATTAAATTAGAAAAATAAAACTATTTTTTCTAGAAGGCATTCACTTTTTAAAGTTCCTATTTTTGTACAAATTGGAATGTAAGAATCAGTCACATGTCCATGAATTAAATTATAATCTCAAAATGGGCAGTGGTGGTGCACGCCTTTCAACCCAGAACCTGAGAGCCAGAGGCAGGAGATCAATGAGTTCTGGGGTAACCTGGTCAACAGAGCAAGTTCCAGGATAGCCAGGGCTACACAGAGAAACCATGTCTCAAAAAAAATCAGATAGATACATAGATAGATAGATAGGTAAGTAGATAGATAGATGATAGATAGATAGACAGACAGATAGATAGATAGACAGATAGATAGAATATCAAAAGCCAGCCTTCTATCTACTTCATTGATTGTCCTACGATTACAACTATATCCCTTTTCACCCTTGAACTCAGGACCTCTGGAAGAGCAGTCGGTGCTCTTAACCACTGAGCCATCTCTCCAGCCCTAATTAATTAAATTAATTATCTACTTTAATTAATGTTCAGTGGATGTTTTGTATTTTATATATTACACAACACATTATAAAACTAATATTTTTAAAGATTTTTTATTTATTTTTAAGTATATGTCTTTGTGTGTCTGTGTATGTGTGAGTGTGGATATTCACAGAGTCCACAAGGACATCCCACAGGGCCTCCTGACCTGGTCCTCTACAAGAGCTGTAGGAGTTCTGACCTACTGAGCTGTCTCTCCAGGTCCCAATGTCTCATGTTTAAAAAGAATAAAAGAAAGTAGCCGCATTACTTCTGCCCTGGAATTTTAATTTTTTGAGAGAGAAATTTACTTTTTTCTCTTACTTACCACTGACCTTTAAAAAGTAAGTATTTCCAACAGATAAGTCATAAGGCACAAGAAACAAAGAAACAGAACTCTAAAAACTCAAGAGACTGTCATGAAAAACTGTCTCTATGTGACTGTCTTTTAAACTATTATAAAAATTTGCTTCTATTCATGGCCTCAGGAGAGTCACAGGTCTAGTCCATTTCTGTTCTTCTGGTAACTGTTACATGCAAACTCCACTGTGCTTTCTAACTTCCTTCACTTCTACCTTAATACAAAAAAACTTGATTTCTGCCAGATATTACCAACTATAGGATTGGTCATTTCTAGAAAATTCTTAGCTCATAATTTATCATACACAGCTATAAATCCTTCTAGACTCCATATACTGTGATGGTTAGTTTTATGTCACCTTGACTCAAGCTAGAGTCATCTGAGGAAAGAGTGAAAAGTGCCTCCATAAGATCTGACAGCAGGCAAGCCTGTGGAATATTCACTTGATTAATAATTGATGTGGGCTGGCCCAGTCCACTGTGGGTGGTGCTAACCCCTAGGTCCTGGGGTATGTAAGAAAATAAACAGAGCAAGCAAGTTAAAAGGAGCAAGGTAGTAAGAAGTGTTCTCCCATGACCTCTGCCTCAGCCTCTGACTCTGGGTTCCTGCCTTGGCTTCTTTCAATGAACTGTGACCTAGATTTTGTAACTCAAAAAAGCCACACACATCGCCACCTTCCCAAAATGCTTTTGTTCATGGTATCTTACCACAGACATAGAGAGCCAAAACAAGCCAGAAAAATAAAAGATTACAGATAAGAAATAAAATAAGTAAGAAACATAAAAGAACTAAAATAGACAAGGCCACATATAAGATATCTAGAGATACTCTGCATTCTGAATGCCTGGTAAAAGAAACTAATATCAGGACTTTCTCCTCTTTTTTAAGTTATTACATTCTATTTTTTAATTTATCACAAAATATTTATTGGGTAATATTGGATTGCAGGATATTATGGAACTCATTTCCATCTTTTTAAGTTTTTTATTTATTTTAATTTTTATTTATTCTTAAAATCTGCTTAAACTTTATTTATTTTAATATATTATGGCCTACACTGCTTCAAAATAAAACCTTTACTATAGGATTTCCAACATACATTCACACAGCTAGAATTAATCTTCAATCTTAGCATCTCATGTCCAAGGAAAATGTATCTTCCACAACAGGACTTACACACATATGAACTCACAGAGCCTGTGATCACACACCCAAGACCTGTAAAAGTTCAAATCAAACAAAATCCCATTGTGGAGAAGGAGATGTGGACATGAAACTCCACCCGCATCAAGAAGCTGTTTGTAAACTGACAGCTCCTAGGAAAGGGAGAACCAGTTTTCTCCACAGATATATCACCCACACTTCAGGGCAGGTCCTGCACCCAAGAGTTGGCCAATATGAAATAGAGACCATGGGTTTCTGTGTGCTTTTTGTTGTGTTTTGTTCTGTGTTTTGTCTTATTGGTCTTTTTAAACTTGTTTATGTTGATTTTTAAAATGTTTATGTGTGTTTTGTGGGACTTTTTTAATGGAGAGAGAACATGAAGTTTGGTGAGTAGGGAGGTAGGAGAATCTGAGAAGAGTTGAAGAGAAAGATGTATTGTATAAATAATTTAATAAAAATATATTAATTTTTTAAAAAAGTTTTACTCTAAGAAACAGAAATGGAGAATATGTAATATCCTTATTCTTCTGAGTGTAGCCAGTCATTCTCATCTATGTCCCTTACTCTACACTCTCCTGGTACATATATGTGTATGCACATGCACATGTGCAGAGAGAGAGAGTTATTATTCTGAAAGAAAAATGAGAAATACTTTACACAATGGTCACAATCCCTAAACCAGGATGTCCCAAGAAGCAAACAGTCCCCTGACCCATACCTACTTTAAGACCTTGGCAGTCTCTCGGCAGAGGCAGGCACTCTGGTGGCACTATAGCAAGCACAGAGTTTTTTAACTCGAAAAGCAGGAGGTGAGAAACTAGCCTTGACCTGCAACCTGCAAAGCCAGAATTCTCCAAAATGAGAAACCAGAAATGAGGCAAAGTCAGCGTCAAAACTATCTCCACTGTATAGCTACACCAAGCTCAACCACTCCAAGGTACAGCTACACCCCAGCACACCCAACCTACAGAACAGCTACATCCTAGCTTAACTATCCTACAGCAAAACTACATCCCAGCACAACCATTCTACAGTACAGCTACATCCCAGGTCAACCATCCTACTGTATAGCTACATCCCAGATACAGATATAAATAACTCATCTCTTGAATCAACCCATCATCCTGGCCACATCCTGTTAACGATCTGAAAAACTGAATATTCAGATTTAATTATCAAGATGGTCAGTCGGGTGACTTAATCATTTATATTCTACATAGGTACTAGGCAGCAAGAAACTCTCTAGGTTGCCATGCAATGCTCCCACAGATTACTATGGCCTCGGGCTATTTAAACAAGCATAAAAGCCCAAACTTGAAAATAAACAAATACGTTTACAAATTCTTTAAGGCTTCCACAAAGAGATTTTTTTTTCCTCAGAATAAATTGGTTTTTTAAAATGAGACACATGAATGCTGCTAAGCATATGTGAATGGCACTTTGCACTGTGTAACTCTTGGTTGTCAAGGTTCTAAGTCCCTCCTGTGCTGGCATGCCATGTCTAGCTCAGCTAGGTCAGAATGACTCTGAACAGCATGAATGACAACACGCAAGAATGCTGTATGGACAGGGCTGTCAACGTCAAACTGGCTGTGCTCACACCTGTGTGCCTTTCAGCTGATCTTTAGGAAACAGATTCTTTAAAAAATAAGGCTATAGAGTTCAAAGATCGTAAGTAACATGCAGATGGAATCATTGATGAGCCACTAATGACTGGCTTTTTAGGGGAATCTTTTAAAGTAGAATCAGTTCTATAGGTAAAAAAAATGATCTCATAGTCTTTTCATTTCTTTTAATTTCCTGACAGACAAATCTAAAAGATAATATTGTATCATAATGTATCCTGGTCAGCACTTTCATGAGAGCATTATACAATCACATTGAAAGGCCTGGCCACGCAGTGTTTTCTTCAGCCGTGTCCAGACTTGCTCCCTTTTATTCCCCAGTATACCCTAAATAGACATGAATGTCTTTCCATGGCAGCATAGTCAAACTGGTCATTACCAGTACTGTTGGCACGCCTCTTTCCTAGAGGTACTCTCACCACTGGCTCTAGGCTTTTTCCATTAGCTATTGATTAGGCAAAGTAAATGCAGATGTTATTTTTAGCAATCAAATAAACAAAATAGATGGCAGTACCATCAAGGCTTAGAGTGGATTATGGAAATAGCTTTTGTTATGTTTAGAGGCTCAATGATGGTAAAGTTTGACTCATTCAGCAAACATCTGTTAAGTACCAGGACGGTGATGGATGCTGTGGATATAGAAGTGGGGAGACAGAATTCCATCCCTCAATGACTTCCAGCTCCAGTGGCATAATTAATCTCTCGGAGTGTGTTTTCCAGCCTCTCATTTATCCACAGTGGTTTGTTCTCCTGTCAGTTGCTCTCCCACCTTCTCTCGCTGCCAGAATATTATGCTAATCAATCTTAAACCTTTATCTAGCACTGATTTCCCCTAAGGTTCAAAAACATGTCCTGCTGGTTATTCCACATTACTAAACCAAGTACTGAAAAGTAAAACTTCTTTTCCCCTTAAAGGTAGATACATTCGTTTAAATGGGACCTCCCATCACACAGACCATCACTCCCAGACTTTCCACCCCAATGTGCCATTCTGCTAAGTTTTGTACCTTTCGCCCTAAGCACTTACCATCCACAGTCTGATCCACGTCTTCACAGCACTCATCTAGCCTAGTGGTGTGGCCTCCTAATAGAACTCTCTACTCACAGACTCACAGACTCACAGCGCTTAAACATGACTCCATTAAGCCCTGTCTCTTACGTTGTCCTTGCGTGTAATATGCACTGCGAATATCTGGCTGTTTTTATGAACTTGCTCTCATCAGTATGCCTTTTTTGTTTTCTTCATACTACTGAGACCCACCAACCAACTCACATACTCATGTACTAACAAGCCTTCAGGTAACCCCTAGGATTGCTAAATATGCCCCATATTTGAATAACTATATGGCTGTGCACACCCACATTTATGGATGTGTATTCATCAAGGAATGCTGGAATTAGCATGTCTCATTGTTGAGAGAGACACTATGACTGGTGTGTGGCTGAAGTAAATCCAATCACTGGACTCAGGAGAAGCTCAGAAGAAGAAAAGAATATGAAAAAGAATGAAGATAATGCACAGAACTTATGGAGTTCCACTGAGAGAGACACAGAGACAGAGACAGAGACAGAGACAGAGACAGAGACAGAGACAAGTATAAGAGCAAACCAAGAGAGCAGGGAACAAAAGCACCCAAAAAGTCTGAAAGCACAGTAAGTGCTTTTAAAAGTTCTTCAAGGAGAAACAAAATAATATGGACTAGAGAGCTGGCTCAGCAGCTAAAATCCTTTGGTGTTCATACAGAGGATGTGGGCTGGTTCCCAGCACCCACACGGGGGCTCGCAAAGATTAGTAGGCATGCACACGGTGCACATGCAGATATGCAGGCAAAACACTCATGCATATAGAATAAAATAAGTAAATCTAAAAGGAAACTTAAGTTCATTTTAGAAAAAAAATCTAAAATGGTCTAGGAACAAATAAAATTATAAGCAAAACAAAAACAAAAACTTATAATCAAATAGAAAAGTATGTTTCATTCTAATGTTAGTGAATAACATCTTATATTCAATGTAAAAGTTAAAAGAAAATATCTTAAAATAACCATGACAAAGAAATGTTACTTAATTCCTAAAAAGAGAAGTTAATTATTATATAAAATGAGGTAAGGAAAAATATAATATAAATATAACATTTATATTTTATTATAATAATATTATATATACTACTACATATTATATTTTATTTTATATTTCATAATAAATATACTGTATAATATAATAGTATATTATTATAAAATATATAATAAAATATAATATATAATGGGGCAAGGAAAAATAAACATACAGAATTTTTATATGCAAATATAGGTATCATTGGCTTATAATTATATAGAAGTTCAATAGTAACCATAAACAAAATATCTGTGTTGGTTTGATTGAGAATGGCCCTCATAGACTCGTGATTGAATACTTGATCCCCAGTTGGTGGCAATGTTTAGGGAGAATTAGGAATTTGGGTCTTTTTGAAGGAGGTGTCTCTGGGGCTAAGCTTTGAGGTTTCAAAGGACATGAGCCACTTGAGGCAGTCCTCTCTGCCTCCTGCTTGTGGATCACGAGGTTTGCTCTCAGCTGTTCCTGACACTATGCCTTTGCTGCTCTGCATCATGGATTCTAACCCTCTGGAACCATAAGCCCAATTAAACATATTCTTTTATAAGAATTCTTTCATAAAAATCTTCTATAAGATATTGTTTTATCACAGCAATAGGAAAATAACTAGTGCAGTTCTCATACAAATTACCCAAAAGAAGATAAAATCATCAAAGTATATAAAAATATATACAAAACAAAGGAAGAATGCGAGACAAAATAGAAATAAATTACACAACAAAAAAATAATTAACAATATGAAAATAACAAATCTTTTCTTATCAGTAATTATTTCAAGTATAAATGAATTAAACTTCCCAATAAAAGTTTCTTAATGGAATAAAAATGAGATACAGCATGTTCTACTTACACTGTAGATTTAAGCTCACATGTAGACTGAATATGGAAAAAAATATATACAAATAGTAAACAAAATAATGTATAGTGTATAAAATAGAGTGTATGTAGGAACTAATATGAATTCATGTATCAAAGATTAATAGTTATGAATATAACTACATTTACTATCAAAGTACTTACAAAACATTGACAAAGCTAAATGAATAAAAGCAATACAATATGAGACCATACTACCTCACTTCTAGCACTGACTAGAACAAGCAGATGGCTAATGAAGAAACAGCAAATAAGAACACCACCACAGACAAACAAACTGGCCCAACAGATACATGCAGAACATTCCCAAACAGCAGCAGACACATATTCTTCTCAAATATACATAGGTCATTGTCTAAAATATATCACATCCGGTCACAAACTAATCTTAAGAAATTTGAGGATATTAAATCAAATATCTTTCTCTTAGGAAAAAAACTTCAGAAAGCTTGATGATCTCATTGCATCACAGTACACAAGCTCTGCACAACTAAAGAAACAATCAACAAAATAAAAAAGTAATCTATGGCTTGTGGGGAATAATTATAAACCTGGAATCTGTTAAGGGGTTAATTTCTAAAATACAAGCAACTTGATGGCAATGAAACAATCTAACTTAATGACCTGACTTAAGAAGGATATCACTTGAAATGTAAATGAATAAAATGATTAATAAAATAAAATAAAAATAGGCCAACAATTTGAAGAGACACAAAAATGGCCACCAGGTATCTGGAAAGGTCGGTGCTCAGTGTTAGAGATGGGGAAAGTTTCAAAGGTTACAATGAGATGCAACTGTAAAAATTTCCTCAAAAATTAAAAAGAGAACTGCTACATGATCCAACAACCCCACTTCGAACATTTATCAAAAGAATGGAAGTCAGATCTCTAAGAAATATTTACACTCCAGTGTTCATTTTAGCTCAATTTACAATAGGCAAGCTGTGTAAGCAAATGAAAGTTGTCTCAACAGATGAATGAAAAAGAAAATGTCATATCCACATAACAGAATACCATCCAGCCTTTAAAAAGAAGCTTATCATGCAGTGTGCAGCTCACAAGATGACAAACCCCATACAGCATCCCATGGTGTGAGGTATGACACAGTGTAAACTCACAGAGGCTGAGGTAGAACAGTGGCTAACCAGTTTACCCCAGTTAAGCTTCTGTCAACTTGATATAATCTGGAGTCATTCGGGAAGTGAAAACCTCAGGCAAGAAAACCCCCCACCCCCAAACAGACCTGCCTATAAACAAGTCTCCGGAGCATTTTCTTGATAAGTGATTAATGTAGGAGGGACTGTCTGGGAGGGTCTATCCTACTGTAGGCAGTACCAACCCTGGGCAGATGCTCCTGAGCTGTATAAGAAAGCAAACAGAGTAAGCCAGGAGGAGCAAGCCAATGAGAAATGTCCCTCCATGGTGTCTGCCTTAGTTCCTGTCTCCAGGTTCCTGATTTGAGTTCTTTCCCCAACTTCCCTTTATGATGGACTATGACCAAGACATGAAAGCTGAAATGAACTCTTTCATCTCCAAGATGCTTCTGTTGTCATGGTCCTTATCACAGCAATAAAAAAGGTAACTGAGAAAGAAATTTGTACCAGGCTGTGAAGTATTGCTGTGACAGACCTAACCATGTTCTGGGGAGGATAGCAGTAACATTTAATCTTTGAGCTAGAATAGATATCAAGGGCTCAGAGCTCAGTGACCTGCTCTATGGGAGCTTGGAAGACAAGACTGTTGAGAGCAATGCAGATGATAGAGGCCTGGCTTGTGAGATTTCCGAGGCAAGTTTGAAAGTCCCATAAAGACTCTACTGAGGCCATTTGATATTTTGAGACTCTGTGATTCTGAGATCTGGGATAGACTTGATCTAAGGGCCTCCATCCTGAGGATTAGCTTTTATGGTACCAGAAACTTCCAAAGGATGGAACAACCCAGCTATATGATACCTTTTAAACCAAAAGAGTCAGCCTATTATAATAACCCTAACAGTGTAAGAATGTCATGCATATCTTGGTGGTGTCCAACAACTCTCTAATTGAACTCAAGGTCCACTCAACAAGAGAGAAATCAAGCTTGGTACTGAAAACCTAGCCAGCTATTAGTGAAGCATGTGTCTTGGAAGAGAACCTACAACCGCTACTTTACTAAACCAATATAACCTATAACTATACTCTAAATATGTGTTCCTATACCCATACATAACTTCTCTTTGAAGCAGATAGAGGAAACCATTATAGAAAACCACAGCTGACCAAAGTACAGAGCTCTGGAGCCCAGTTCCAACTGCTACATCTGTAACACAGCTCTGTACCTAAGGCTCAGGGGTCATTGCAGAATGAGGGGCAGGGGTACTGTAAGAGCCAGGGAAACAAAAAATTTGCTGTGAGATCATGTCTCTTAGAAATGTCAGTTGAGGTCAAGGATTGATCCTTGACCTCATGAAGGCTGGACGCCCCAGGGGGTGGGAGTTTTGAGGGTGGGGAGGTGGGAGTGGGGGGGTAGATAGAGGTTACATCCACAAAGAAGAAGGAGGAGGTGTGAGGGGATTGGGGGTTCCTGGGTGGGTGGGGGATGGGGTAAGGGGACAACATATGAAATGTAAATAAAACATCCAATAAAAAAATTAAAAAAAAAAAAAAAGAATGCACATCAGAGAAAAACATCTGTTACTTAAAAAAAAAAAAAAAAAAAAGAAATGTCAGTTGACATTTCTAAACATGAGTTGAAGAGGGATAACACCAGTAGCCACACAAACGTGGAAGAGGAAAAAATATAAGCCTCAACCATCAACAAAGAACCATGGGAAGCTAAGGAATGTTGAGGGTGGGAGAGACAGTCTACTCCAGAGAAGAGCATATGTCCAAATGGTCATCTCTAAAAAACACATGCAAGTAACATTATACAGACTAGGAAGAACACACACACACACACACACACACACACACACTAAAGATTGCGAATTTGAAAGAGGGCAAAGTGGAATATAAGAGAAGGGTTGGAGTGAAGAAAGGGAAGGGGAAAATAATATGATTATATTATAATCTCAAAAAATAAAAATATATAATTAAAAATAAAATAAAGGAGACTGTGGTTCTGGTTGGCCCTGGCTGAAGAATTAGCTGTGCCACTGAAGTGAAATCTTTGCTTTGCTGGACAATTGATGCTGACTAACTAGAGCTGAGAAATTCATGGTGATTAATGCGAGCCCAGTATCATTGAGGTAAAATCTTCTGGGTATATTCTCTTGGTGTCAGCACAAAGAAGCTATGGTCCAGAAGGGGCAGAAGTTGCACAATGTTCTGGTAGCTGAACTAGGTAATGTGGAATAGTTTCACAGGTGACTAGTTCTGAAGACATGAAGGGGTCATAGAGCACAGCTGAAGTTTGTCATGTGAGAGGGCAGAAGAGGCCTTTAGTAAAGGTTTGGCCTCAGTTGCAGTAGAAGCCCCAAGATTGAAGGAGTCATGGGGAGAGGCTGAGGCTTGACACCAAGTAGCAGGATCAGAGTCCCTGAGAGAGCCCAGGAGAAGCTGCTAATGAAGGTTCAGGCCAGTCACAACAGAGAGACCCCATGTAGTGGCCGCCAAAAACATCAGCAGCTGTTAGCAGAGCCAGTCTGAGATGCAGTCAAGCCCTTGTGTGCTGAAAACAGAAGAACTGGAAAAATGAAGCCCACTGGAGCCCAGAGGATCATGAGTGAGTCCAAGATGTCAAGCACTGAGCCTAAATGCAGTTTGTGTCAACTTGACACAAGTCAGAGTTATTTCAGAATCAAGAATGTCAATTAAGAAAAGTTTCTGTTAGGTTGACCTGTATGCACGCCTATGGGGCTTTTCCCATGGGATTAATGATTGATGTGGGCCACGCCGACCCTGGTCAGGTGGTCCTGAGGTGTCCTGAAAAGGCAGGTGGAGCCAGGCAGTAGAAAGCAACACTCCTCCAAGGTTTCTGTTCCAGTTACTGTCTCTAGCTTCCTGTCCTAATTTCCTTTATGATGGACTGTGATCAAGACATATAAGTTGATATAAACCCTCTCCTCCCCAAATTGCCTCTGGTCATGGTCTTTATTACAGCAATGTAAGCCCTAACTAAGACACAGTTGAAAGAGTGAGAAATAAGCATCTGCTATTCAGTGGGAACAGGCATCAGTTGATCAATATGCATCTGGAAGTTAGAAAGTCTTTTGTTTGTACAATTAACTTAGTTGTACTGTACATTAAATCTATTAGGGGAGTTGAGTTGTTAGTTAGCATTCTTATCGCAACAAATGTAATTACTTTAATGATGGAAAATCTTTTAAATTCCAAGAAAAAAGTAAGTTGAGAATATATTGCCACTAAAGCTGTACAATCAACAATGACAAGGGAATCTTTCTAACTAAGATGAAAGGACCCTAGATAATAACTAAGCTCCATGAGAAGAATTTTTTTTTAAAATGAAGACTTTGCAGAAGTGGATGAAATTGAAAACACAACATATCCAAACGTATGGCACACAATGAAGGCAGTTCTAAGAGGCAATTGCATAGAATTAAGTACATAAAAAATTGCAGCAATCTCAAACTAGTAATGAAATGGTACAACTCAAAGCTCTAGTTTAAAAAGAAGAAGAAATGACAGCCGTAAGGAGTAGACAGCAAGAAATAAACTCAGGGATGAGATCAATAAAATAGAAGCAAATATAAAAAAAAAACAAAGAATCAATGAAAAAAAAGAGAATTGGTTCTTTGAGAGAATTGATAACATTGCAAACCCTTATCCAAGTTAAGTAAAGAGTGGAGAGAGAAGATCCAACGGAACAAAATTAGAGATGAAAGGGGGTCATGACAATAGACACTGAGGAAATCCAGAGAATCGTAAGGACATACTTTAAAGATGTATAGTCCACCAAATTGGAAAATCTAAGAAAAAAATGAGTAATTTTTTGAAGATACCAAAGTCAAGATCAAATAAGCAATTTAAATATACTAATAACTTCTAGTTAAATAAAAACTCTAATTAAGTCTCCTATCAAAAAAAAAAATCCCAGGCCTGATGTAGAGATAATATCTTGTGTTTTGTATGGATATATCACCTGTCAATTAAAAAACCTATGGCCTATAAGAAAGGGCAGAATATCCAAATTCAAGAACACATTGAAAAGAAGATCCATCATGATCAAGTAGGCTTCATCCCAGAGATTCAGGGATGATTCAACATAAATAAATATAATTTGTGGATAAACATAATCCATTTATATAAACAAACTGAAAGTCAAACCACATAATCATCTCATTAGATGAAAAAACCTTTGACAAAATCCAAAACACTTCATGATAAAAGTCCTCGAGAGATTATAGATACAAGGATATACTTTGACATAATAAATGCAGTTTACAGCAAGCCCATAGCCAACATTAACTTAAATGGAGAGAATCTCAAAAGCCACTCCAGTAAAATCAGAAACAAGACAATGTTGTCCACTCCATACCTATTCAATATTGCACTTAAAGTCTTAGCTAACACATTAAATAGCTGAAGTAAATCAAAAGTACAAAATGGAAAGGAATTAGTCCAAGTATCTTTATTTGCAAGTGATAGAATAGTATACATAAGTGACCCTAAAAATTGTACCAGAAAACTCGCAGAGCTGGTAAATACATTTAGGAAAGTAGCAGGACACAAAATTAATTCATAAAAATCAGTAGAAGTGACAAATTGAGAAATCAGGAAAACATCTTTTACAATAACCTGAAAATATATAATCTCTTGGAGTAACTTTAGCCAAGCAAGTAAAAGACAAGTCTTTGAAGAAAGAAATTTAAGAAGATATCAGAAGATGGAAAAATCTCCCATGCTCATGGATCAGTAGAATTGATAGGATAAAAATGATCATCCTACCAAAAGCAATCTCCAGATTCAATGCAGTGCTAGTCAAACTGGATAGCTGATGTAGAGGAATCCAAACAGATCCATATTTATCACTCTGCACAAAACTCAAATCTAAGTGGATCAAAGACCTCAACCTAGAACTAGAAACACTGAACCTGATAGAAGAGAAAGTGGAGAATGTCCTTGAACTCATTTCTGAACAGAATGTTGATAGCATGGGCACTAAGATCAATAATTAATAAATGGGACCACATGAAACTGAAAAGCTTCTGTAAGGCAAAGGACACTGCCATTCAGGCAAAGCAGCTGTCTACAGAATGGGAAAAGATTTTACACATCCAACGAAATGCTAGTATCCAAACAACACAAAGAAATTTTTTAAACTGAATATCAAGAAAACAAATAAACCAATTTAAAAACAGATATAAACAAAGAATTCTCAAATACGGAAATCAAATGATTAAGACATACTAAAGAAATGTTCAACATCCTTAGACATCAGGGAAATGCAAATCAAAACTACTTTGATATTTAATCTTACACCCATCAAAATGGCTAAGGTCAATATAACAAATGATAGCTCATGTTAGCAAGGATGTAGAGTAAGGAGAACACTTCTCCATTAGTAGTGGGAGTGCAAACTTGTACAGCCACTATGGAAATCAACACGGAGCTTCCTCAGAATTAATCTCAAGATCCAGCTATACTACTCTTGAGTATGTATCAAAGGACACTCTAACCTACCACAAGGATACTTGTTCAACCATGTTCATTACTGGATACTCTATTCATGATAGCCAGAAACTGGAAACAACCTAGATGTCCTGCAACAGAAGAATAAACTTCTTAAAAGTAGTACATTTACACAATGAAGTATTATTCAGCCATTTAAAAAAAATGAAATCATGAAATTTGCAGGCAAATGGATAAAACTAGCAAAATTTCATCCTGAATGAGGTAAACCAGACCCAGAAAAATAAATATGGTTTATTATTTAGTTATATTTGGACACTAGCCATTAAGAAAAATAATAACAAAGCTGCAATCTGTAGACCCAGAGAAGTTAGGCATAGACGGATTGTCTAGCAGGGACACATGGGTCTCCCTGGGAGGCAGAAATAGAATAGATTTTTATGAGTGGACTGGGGTCAGGTGGGGACAAGTACAGGAGGATCAGGTCAGCAGGAAGGGGAGACAGAGTTCAGAGAGAGACAGATGAAATTGAGGTGCATTTAAAGGATGATATGCATCTAGTGCAGTGGAAACTTCCTAAAATATATAAAAGTGACTCTAAGGAGGTCTCCTTATAATGGGGGATTCAGAATCTCAACCGGCCATCTCTTGTCACAAACAAGGCTTCCAGTGGCAAGAGTAGGTTACATTCAATTGAATTCCAAATATCCCAGGCTGTTGCTAAGACAATGGGTTGCTCTCCACAAACTGACAGCACGAGCCCCATTGCTATGGACAACACCCATACAACTCATTGAAAATGGAGAAGACAAGCTGAAGCCTACATAAAGTCTTCACCACTATTGTTCTAGTCTCTTTAGTGTGGGAAGGTACTTTGCAGGCTGCCAAAAGAAAAACATTAATATCAACACAGCCACAAAAAGCCACTGACCTATAATCTACCCTCCCTGAAGACATGCTAGGGCAATGGTGGCACAGGACTTGTGGGACTAGCCAAACAACGTCAGATTTGACTGAAGGCCTACTCCATGAGATGGAACCCATAGCCTATTCTATGAGATGGAACCCATAACCAACACTACCTGTGTAACCAAGAACCACAAACTAGATAGCCCCAAGACCTAGGATAAAACTAAACACTACTAAAACGCATAAATATGACTCTGGTGATATTCTGCTGTATTCATAGATCAGTACCTTACTCAGCCATCATCAGAGAAGTTTCTCCAGCAGCAGATGGAAACAGATATAGAGACTCACAGTCAGACATTATATGAAGAGTCTAAATAGGATGGTTTGATCAAATCCCTCCCCTCAGAGTTCAGGGACCCTCTGGGAGAACGAGATTCTCTGAATCAACTAAGCTGAACACATATGAACTCTCAGATACAGAAGCAACATGCACAGGACCTACATGGACCTTCACCAGGTCTCCTACATATATATTATAGCATTCAGCTTAATATTTTTATTAACTCCTGAGTGTGTGAACAAGCAGGTCTCTTGATTCTTGTGCCTGCTCTTGGGGCTCTTTTCTTCTGTTGGCTTGTCCAGCCTCAATATGATGGGTTTTGCTTTCTCTTATTATATTTTATTTTGTCATGCTTGGTTATTATCTCTTGGAAGCCTGTTCTTTTCTAATGAGAGACAGAGAGGGAGAGGGTCTGGAGGTGAGGGGAGACGAGGAAGAACTAAGAGGTATAGAAGGAGGGGAAACTATAAGAATAAAAACTAAAACTAAATAAATAAAACTTCTTAAAAATTAAACTCATAGGTAAGTAGTAACAACTAGAAAAACTCATCCTGAGTCATGTCTCCCAGACCCAGAAAGATAAATATGGCATGTATTCACTTATATGTGGATGTTAGCTGTTAGGTCAATGATACATAAGCTACAATCCATAGAAACACAGAGGTTAGCTATAGTGCAAGGGACTAGGGTGAGACAGGTCTCGCTAGGAAAGGGAACAAATAGAACAAATAGTCATGGATGGATGGGAGAAGGAGAACTGAAATGGGAGGACCAAGGAGGAGAGCACAGGGCCTGCAAGGATATGTTCCAGACGAGGTCCTTAAAGCTGAAAGGAGAAATGGACACATGCCCTATTCCCTAACCCAGAAGCAGTCTCCAGTTGATCACCACTTGCAAATGAAAATTTAGTTTTCTCCAAGGGAATCTCACTGTGGAAACAAAGCACTCTTAAGGGTAGGCTGCATGCCCAGCAGTAGATTCCAACAGAAAATGAACTCAATGGCATCTTTGGAGGTTCCTTGTCTCAGAATGTCATATAAGGGCTTTTCTTTCTTAAAAAAACAAAAAACAAACAACAAAAAAAAACCCTGCCTCATCTTTTAATTCTTTTTAACTTATAACTTATAGACCTTTTGTGTACATATCATGGCTTCCAGTTTAGTATTTTTATGGGATTCCAAAGAGGAAGAACAAATAGGTTTCTGTGTCTTTATCTGTTGTGCCTTTTCTTGGGCTCTTTTCCTTCTGTCTGTTTGTTTTGTTTTTGTTTTATATGTTTTAATGTCCCCTTAGAATCTTGTCTTGTTTTCTAATAAAGACAGAAAGGAAGTGGGTCTGGATGAGAGGGTAGTAGGGAAAGAAACTGTAATATTATGTGAGGAAAAATATCCATACTCATTAGAAGAAAAATACATGAATAATTATACTGGTTATAATTCAAGGTGGTACTAATATATCTGGTCTTTAAGTCTCCAGTTTTTCTGCATATTTAAAAACCACCTTCATGACAATCATCATAAACAACTGATAAGCACACAATGTATAAAGATACAATTTATTATATTAACATGAAGGGGGGACTCAGAAACATACAGTGTTCTTAGAACTAGGTTCTACCTAATGCCAAAGGCAGGAACTCTAGAAGAATTATCAAAATAGATACACTTTTGGGAAAGGGAAATGTCACAAGTTCTTCCTTTTTACAGGATGGATGGATGGATGGATGGATGGATGGATGGATAGATGGATGGACAGATAAGGAGGAAAAGAAAATAGTACTTCTACATCTAACTATATTAAATACAAATTTAATGAATTGTCTAACTGAAAATTTGGCTGAATTGATTTAAAAATCATAATTAATTGCTATTAACAGACTCACCTTAGATACAAAAACACAAATACTTTTACAAATGAAAATATAAGTTTTTTCCAAATCCTGACTACTGTGAATAGAGTAGTAATGGACATGGGTGGGCAAGTAAGAAATCTCTCAGCTTTCATCAGAGACGCTTCTTGGAGTAGATGGCAATCAACACAGAGATCCAAACTGGCCAATGTGCAGAGAATAAGAGGCCGTGGAGAGCTCAGCCTTCAGTGGGCTGTCTGCATCCCTCCCACCAAGGCTCAGAGAGTCAGTGAGGTAGAAGGGGAAGAGAGACTGTGAGACCCGGAGGTGGTAGATGACTACAAGAAACAGTGTTTTCCAGACACAATAGGGCAGATGCACATATGAACTCAGCAATTGCGACAGTAGGTTTTATATCTGTAGAAACTTAAGCCAGACAGAAACTACAGCATGTGGTAGGGGAGGTAGACCCAAAATCCTAGTCCTACCTGAGGAGCCATTGGATTTGATAGCTGCTTGAAGAGCAAGACTGAGTTTTCTTTAAGGATGAGGGTGGGGGGGAGGGAGGGAGGGGGAGGGAGAGCGGAGGGAGGGAGGGAGGGAGGGAGGGAGGGAGGGAGAGAGAGAGAGAGAGAGAGAGAGAGAGAACAAAGGTACACTGTATGAAATTCTCAAAGAATTAGTAAAAATATTCTTTAAAAAGGGGAGTCAAAGAGATTCAAATAATACAGGCCATTCCCGTTGCCTCTAGCTGCCTCCTGGAACTTCCCAGCCACTCCTAGCTGCTGAAGACAATGAATGCACACTTCAGACACAGGGCTTGGAGGAGTCGAGCTGTATCCAGCCAAGAGGCCTCCTCCCTAAGCACTAGCTCTCACAGTCCCAGAAGAAGCCATGCAAGCGTCACAAAAGCAGGCCACATCCTATATCCTGTAACAAGTTAATAAATTTAAAAGAATTAGAATTCAACTGCAGAACTTATCAAACAATATAGAATAAATCCAAACTCACCCGCAAAAGACATGCAGGAAAAAAAAGTATACATTTTAGAAAGAATATAACATGAATGGCATCTACTGCTGTGATAAAACACCAGAGCCAAAAGCAACCTGAGAAGAAAAGGGTTTGTTTGGCTTACACATTTTGATTCCACTGCATCATGAAGAGAACTCAGGGTAGGCAGTCAAGGCAGGAACTGAAGTGGAGGCAATAGAGGGATGCTGCTTCCTGGCTTGCCCAGCATGGTTTGCTCAGCTGCCCTTCTTATACAACTCTGGGCTGCCTGCCTAGAGGCACTGTCGGGTGGACCCTCCCATATCACTAACCAAGAAAAAGCTACTCCGGCTTACATACAGAAGTGGAGGCCATTTTCTCAGATGAGTTTCCCTCTTCTCAGAGGACTCCAGTTTGTATCTAATTGAAAAATACTAACCAAGACAAATAGCTTAAAGACTAAACAATATGAACATTTAAAATACTTTGACATATATGCATACATTAAAAAAATCAAAATTTATGGAATCCAATACATGCGTTATTTATTAAAATTTATAGCTGTCAATACCTACCTTTTTAAAGGTTCTTTTTATTTAAAAATAGTTTTTTCATATAATAAATATATTCTGAGTATAGTTTTCCTTTCCTAATCACTCATCCAGATTACCCCACCCACCCAAACCCACACCCTTTCTTTCTCTCAAAAGGAAAGGTTTTAAATGAGGACTCTAGCTTTCCATGCTAAAGATATAGAAAGAAGAAAAAAAAAACAAAGATAAAAACATAAGCTTTGAGCAAAGCCAGATGAAACAGAGACCATAAAGACAACATAGCAAGTCAAGAAAAGCAAGAATTGTCTTGCAGAAAAAAGTCAGTAATGACAAAGTGGCCAAGAAAAAAAAAATGTTAAACTACTAAAATCAGGAATACGGATGGGGTCATTACTACGAATGTTACAGAAATAAAGCAATTCTAAGAGAAAAAATAATTACATGCTGACAAACCAGACCACTTAAACAAAAGAAAATTTTAATGCAAAAAAGATCAAAAGTAATTCATGAAGAAACATAAATTTTGATTAGACCTTTCAAGAAAATTAATGAGCAAACAAACTTCCAAAAACCAGAAGTCTAGAGCCAGGAAGCTTTGCTGGTCAACACCCAGAGAACAAACACCAGTTAAATTCTTCGGAGATAGAAATGAAGAAACACTTCTTAGCTCATTCAATACTGGTCTGATCCCAGCCTGACATTGATCATTAGGTCAATATACATTGTGGATTTGTATGTAAGAACCCTTAGACAGTGCTAACAAAATGAACCACTGCATATTCAAAGGAACATGTACCATAAAGGAGGTCAATTTACTCAACTAACACACACACACAAACACACACACACACAAATACATACAGACACACACACAAACACACACATACAAACACACATACATACACCTGTATTAGAGGTAATTTAGCCATGTTTTAGAATACAGTGTCAACAATAAAATTCATCTTTGTTTCTGTATGTCAGAAATTGAGAATCAAAATGAATTTAAGAACAAATTCCATTTAAAATGGCATCGTAAAAAAATAAAATACTTAGAAATAAATTTAATATGACATGAAGTTGCATATAGAAATTTAAATTAGTATTGGAAGAAATGAAAGACCAAAATGAATGGAGAGATGTACAGTGTCCATGAACTGCAGGACTTATTGTTTAGAAGGCAATGTTTCCCAAATTGTTATTCCCAAAACTCCAACTGAAATCTTTGTATTGGTGAGTAACTTGACCTTAAAACTTACATAAAATTTATAAGAAAATCTGAATAGACAAAACAGTCCTTAAAACTGAAAATATAAGGAAGACTCACATTTCTTTATTTTAAAACTAAGACAAGGTGATAAAGGAGTGAATATGATAAAACATGTATGAATATATTAATCTTTAAATAAAAATATATGTAATGTCCACAGAATCAACTGACTGAGACTCAGGTGAGCTCACAGAAATCAGGGAGTATGTATGGGTCTGACCTAGGTCCTCTACATATATACTATGGTTATGAGTCTGACCTAGGTCCTTGGCATATGGTTGTGTAGCTCAGTGTTCTTATGAGATTCCTAACAGTGGAAGCAGGGGCTGTCTCTCACTCTGCATGCTTGTGGGACTCTTTTCCTCCTACTGAGTTGCATCCTCCATCCTTAATATGAGAATATGTGCCTGGTCTTACTGTATTTTGTTACACCATATTTGGTTGATGTCCCTGGAAGGCCTGCTCTTTTCTGAGGGACTAGATGAAGGTGAGACTAGATCCAGAGGGAAAGGAAAGGAAGGAGAGAGACTGAGGGGAGGGGAAGGGAGGGGAGGGGGGGAACTGCAGTCAGGATGTACTATATAAAAGAATAAATAATAAGGAAAAAAGTTCTAAAAAATGTTTCCATCAAAATATGAAAAACATATATTTAATAAAAACCTAAGGCAAACAGCAATAAAGCAACAAAATGCTACTGAGCATATCACATTTGCTGACTATAACTGCTGGTCCAAAACTCAACCCACACAGCTCAGGTCAACTTACTGTCTAAAGAATACGAAAACCATTCATGAGTAAAACTGTGTTTTCAAAAAATGATACCAGGATGCCAAGAGAGCACTGGTGCCCAGCATTGCATGCCACCGGCACGCCCACCACCTCAGCACTTTGAAGATGAGGACAGGAAAACCAGGAGTAGAAGGCCAGCCTTGGGTATATATGAGATTAAGGCCAGCCTGGACTACATAAAGTTCTGTCTTAAAAAAAATTAATGAAAAGGCAATTAAGCTAATGAAAGAGAAAAAATTCAGTAGATATTTCATAATCACAAGAAAAGGTGTACAACATGATTAACCACAACTGAAATGCAAACCAAAGCCACAATGAGATACTATTTCATGCCCGGTAGGATGAACTGTTTTTTAATAGACATAACCAGTGTTGGCAAGAATGAGATGCAGTTGGAAACTTTATACACACTGGTGGAGCTTCCTAATGGGAAAAGCTCTGTCTGATGATTCTTGCCAAAGTCAGACATAGAGGACAGCACAGCCTTAGCTCAGCCATGCCAGGCTACAGGGAGAGGTAGTGGAGACTGCTCTCACTTTGTTCTGAGAAAGCACTCTAACCAAAAGCAACTTAGGGAGGAAACAGTTTATTTGTTTTTCCTTTTCAAGCCATGGTAAGAAGATCTTCTTGTTCTGTGCAGCATTACCTCTAACCCAGGAATGCGTAGCCCAGGAAGTGCAGCAGGAACCGTGGAAGAAGCCGCTTCCTGGCTTGCTGGCTAGTGCTTAGCTAGCACTTTATACAGCCCAAGACCACCTGCTCAAGGAACAATGCTGCACGTGGCTGGCTGAGCCCGCCTATGTCAATTACCAATAAAGATGATCTACCACACACATAACTAGACGGCAAACTAACCTGGAAATGTTTTGTTTGAGCCTCCTATCTCAAGTCACTGTGGGTAAGCTGAGAGGTGAAAATTGGACAGGTGGTATGCTGGCTACATTGTTTTCATCCACTTGACACAAAATAGAGCCATTTCAGGGTAGGGAACCTCAACTGAGAGACTGCCTAAGTTCTTAGTCAATGACTGATCTAGGAAGTGAACAAGCCAAGGGGACAAAACAAATAGTGTTCCTCCATGTCCTCTGCTTCAGTTCCTGCCTTCAGGTTCCTGCTTTGAATTCCTGCCCTGACCTCCCTACATAACAGACTGGCCAGAATGTGTAAGCCCAACCCCTTTCTCTGCAAATAGTTTTGGCCATGGTGTTTTATTATAGCAAAAGAAAGTAAAAAATCAAGTAAAACTGAGAACACTGAATTGTAGATTAATAAAAGAAACAACACACCATAATATAGAGCCATAAACAAATAGTTGGGAAGGGAGGGAACCCCTATAGCTGGGCTACAAGACAAAGAAAAACGAAGTTCTAGGAAGAGCCACAAATGCACCAGCTAATACTATGCAAAACTAGAGCTTATGGTAGGGGATATGAATGCTACAGGGAGGACAGAAAAGGGGCCCCTGCACTTCCTAGCTGCTCACTGGAGCAGTGGCCAGAAACTTGTTTAGGAATTTATATAATGAAACCTTGCACTTGGAGAGAGCAAAAGATCATGCCTTTTAATTTCTTGTGGCCTCTCTTCTTTTACTAGTTGGGTGAGCCATCACCCCAGAATTTGACTTTAGTTTGCCAGTATTTGAAGTCTTAGTGAAAACAATAAGGCAAGAGAAAGAAATAAAAGGATACAAAAATAGGAAACCTACTTGCTGACAATATGATCCTAGATGTTAAAGACCCTAAAGACTCCACAGAAAACTCATACACTTCATAAACACATTCATCAAACTAGCAGGTCATAAAATCAACTATTCTTTTTTTAAAAAAATAGTTTTTCTACAAACAAATAAAAAACAAACACAAGGTTAGAAAGATATCAGGAAACCAGCTCCACTCACAATGACCTTGTAGGGGGCATGGGAAAGGGTTACTGGAAAAATGAGACCACATGAGACATAGCCCCACCACCACCACACATATGTAACAGAAGTGAAACCAGTTCCACTCACAATGA
This sequence comes from Grammomys surdaster, assembly GCF_004785775.1. Lineage (NCBI taxonomy): Eukaryota > Metazoa > Chordata > Mammalia > Rodentia > Muridae > Grammomys > Grammomys surdaster. The sequence goes on along the minus strand of NW_021620772.1, from coordinate 3,747,059 downwards.
CCTTGTAGGGGGCATAGGAGAGGGTCACTGGAAATGAGACCACGTGAGACATAGCCCCACCACCATCACACATATGTAACAGAAGTGCAGCTTGGTCTTCATGCAGTTTCCCCAGCAACTGGAGTAGGGGCTGTTGCCTGCCTGTGGTTGCCTTGTCTGACCTCAGTGAGAGAGGATGCACCTAGTCCAACAGTGACTGATGTGCAGGGGTGGGAGAGTGACACACAGAGGGGCTCCCTCTTCTCTCCCTTCTCCTCCTTCTCAGAGAAAGGGAGGGGGAAAGGGAGGGAGGAACCTCGAGAAGGGGAGACTGGGCTGATATTGGGATGTAAAGTAAATAAATTAATTAATTTTAAAAAAGAAACATCAGTCTTTGTTAGGATTTCTATGGCTGCAATGAAACACCATGACCAAAAACAAGTTAAGAAGAAATGGTTTATTTGGCTTACACTGCCACATCACTCACTGTTCATTAGTGACAGAAGTCACAACAGGAACTCAAACAGGGCAGAAACTTGAAGGCAGGAGCTTATGTAGAGGTCACAGAGGGATACTATATACTGGCTTGTCTCCCTGGCTTGCTAAGCCTGCCTTCATATAGAACCCAGGATTGCTAGCCCAGGGATGGTACCTCCCACAATGGGCTAGCCCCTCCCCTATTAATCACTAATTAAGAAATGCCTTACAGTCTTACCTACAGCCTAATCTTAGGGAGGTATTTTCTGATGACTTTGGCTTGTGTCAAGTTGACATAAAACTGTATCCACCACAATATCCCATATTCACAGAAAAAAACTATTTTAAAAATTGCCTTATTACCAAAAGAGATCTACAAATTCAACATAATCTCCATCTAAGTTCCAAGGACAGATATAAAAAACCAAGCCTAAAATTAAGATGGAAGCAAAAAATAATAACCTGGAATATTCAAAGCAATCTTGAACCCAAAGGCTAAATGTGGAGGCATCATAATAATTGATTTCTAAATATACCACAGGGCCATAGTAAGAAAACTGTATATTAGTATATATATATATATATATATATATATATATATATATATGTGTGTGTGTGTGTGTGTGTGTGTGTGTGTGTGTGTGTGTGTGTGTGTATATATGTGTGTGTGTGTGTGCGTGTGTGGAGTGTGTGTGTGTGCATGTGTGACAAATACAGACCCATACAATGAGATAAAACAGAAGACCAGAAATAAGTCATACAGCCACAATCATCTGGTGCCAAAAAATACTTTGGCATTTCAAGTCTCTCAAATGCTAGAACTTGGGATGTCTTTATCAAACCCTTCCCATCAAGGCTCAGGATCTATATAGAAGAGGAGGGAGGGATGACTGTAAGAACCAGAGGTGGTGGATAACTCCGAAGAAGCTGTGTTTCCTACATGCAGCATGACTGATGCACTCTGAACTCACAGAGACTGTGACAGCATGCCCGGGACCTGCACAATAACAAGCCAGACACAATTCCAGCATGAAGAAAGGGAAGTGGCCACAAAGTCCCAACCCTGACCACAGAGCTATCTGCAATTTCTATCCCCAAGAGAGGGAAAAGTCAGTTTTCTCCAATAAAGTAATAGATGAGTGTCTGTCAGAAGTAGATGAAATATATGCAAGAAATAATTGCTTAGTGATCACAGAATTTATTTCAGTGTGATTTAACTGTTATACAATTAGCTACTATAAGCGTTGTACAAAAGTGTGAACGTATTGAAATCACTGGACTATGCATTGTAAGATTTCCGTGTGTGTGACTATTTGCGTGTATCTGTGAGAGGTACACGCACATGTATGTGCAAGCGCCCACAATACTGTATTCCCGGACTCACACTAGAGATGTTTGTGAGCTCCCTGATGTCAGTGCTAAGAACCAAACTCAGGTTCTCTCAGCAAGAGCAGCAGGTGATCTTAAACACTGAGCCATCTTTCTAGGACCTGAATTATACATTATACGTTTTAAATGGTTGAAATTATTAACTTTTTTGCAAAAGAAAAGCTCAATAGATATAGATTTTCCAAAACATAAAACCAGCTAGGAATTCAACTCAATAGAGATATGAGTGTATCTTAAAATATACAGCATGAAGCACTGTAATGACTTTCTTGTTTTGCTTTTTCTTAACCCCTAAACCTGAAATTGATCCCCTAAGAATATCAATAAAAATTTAACTTCTGACCTCCATTATAAACTAACATCCCCAGACATAGAACACATGCCTGTCATCCCAGCAATTGGGAGATTAAGGCAGGAGGATGGTGATCTTGAGGCCAACCTGTAACACACAAAAAGAGACCCTACTTCAAAAGAGAGGCATCATTTTTAATTATATGTTTGTATGTGGGCATGCACACATGAGTGCCCATGCCTGTGGGGGCCAGAAGCACCAAAATCCCCTGGAATTGGAGTTACAGGCTGTTAAGTTGTGAACCATATGATGTGGGTGTTGGGAATCGAACTCAGGTCTTTTGGAAGAGCACCATTAACTGCTGAACCCTCTCTTCGTTCCAATAAATACATGTTTTAAAACAATCAAAATTTTTCTATGGAAAAAATTATATCTGTCATAAGACTGGCGCCAGAATGAGACGTTGACTTATTCAATATAGAGAGTCCAAGGATGCCGATTCCCTATCACGGTGATGCAGTGTTGGTGTGTATCTTAGCTTATCTTTCCATGTGTTTTGTATTTGTTTCTGTTGTTGCTGCTAGGTACTGAACTCAGGCTCCGCACATGCTGACTGCACATTCTGCCACTAAGTAATCTTCTCAATTTTTATACATTATATGTTTTTGGATCATCTCTAGGTTATCTATACCTAAAACAATGCCAATGCAATAGAAATTGCATGTTCATTATCTGTGCTATTTAAGAATGACAGTAAAAGTATCTACATGTGTAGCATAGGTATTATTTCTTTTCCAAGAAGATATGAGATGTGGTGGCTTAGGAGCTGGTTCAGTCAGTAATGTGTTTGCTATACAAGCACAGGGACCAGAGTTCAAACCAACACCCCCCACATGGAAAGCTAGGATCAGTGGTGCACATCTAAAATTCAACAGTGGGGATTTTAATTCAGACAGATCCCAGCAGTTCACCAGCCAGTCAGGCTAGCTTAATCAGTGAGCTCCAGGCAGAGTGAGAGAGCCTGATCCAGAACAAAGTGGACAGAGACTGAGAAAAACACCTGATACTAACCTCTGGCCTCCACATACATCCATACACACATGTCCACAAGACATTATTGTGCACACACACAAATATACATGAACATATATGCATGCATACACACACACAACCTGTGCTTAGTTAAAACTACAGGTGTAAAACAGGTAGGTATCAAGAACCACCTGTGTGCATGCTTCTCCTTCTTTTCATTTATAATTAAAAGTGTGTTATTAGTATACGTATATATGCATGTGTTTGGATGGAGTGTGTGCTTGCATGTGTGTGTGCATATGTGTTTGTGTGTGTGTGAATGTGTGTGTGAGAGAGAGTGTGTACACCTTTCTATCCAAACATACAACAGATACAAATAAAAGCCAAGATATACTTCATTGAATATCTAAATTTCAGATCTGAAGCATACCTATGTATGGTTTGAGTATTAAACTATACTACTGGCTAAACCTTCTGGGATAAAAAACAATTATGGTTTTAAAGAAACCTAAATGAAAATAGAACTTAGATTATTAGACTTTTCCAAAATGTTTTTAGTGATTTAAAAATGTCATTTTCAAAACTTCAAAGAATACAGTAGCCTAGTGGGGTTTTTTATTTGTTTTTTTTTGTCTTTGCTTTTTTTTAGCATAATGCTTTACTTTTTTATTTCTGTAGGGTTTTATTTTAATTTTAACTAATTTATTTACTTTACATCCTGACTGCAGGTTTCCCTCTCTCCTCTCCTCCCAGTCCTTTCCCCTCTACCCCCCCATCCATTCCTCCTCCATTTATCTTCAGAAAAGGGGAGGACTAGTGGTTTTTAAGTATTAAGATGTATTAAATATTAGTTTACTATTATTTCATCTCTTTAAAAGTATTAGTTTTAGAATATTCAAATTCTTCTAAATTTTACTCACTCATTACTTGTGTGTGTGTGTGTGTGTGTGTATCTTAAAAGTATTAGATATTTGCATTTTAAAAACTGACAGCTAAACAATAACACAAATGTGTAAATAACATTAATCTTAAATAATGGGAGGCTGCCAAAATGACTCTGTGTAAAAGCACACATCGCTAAGCTGGACGACCCAGGTTCAATCCTCAAAACCCACATGGTGGAAGGAGAGAAATGATTTCCACAAGTTGTTTTCTAGCCTCCATTATTGTACCATGTGAGTGTGCATGCAAACATGCACACACACATGCACACACACACATGCACACATGGGCACACATGTGTGCACACACACACAATACATGAATTAATATATATAAAAACTCTTAATGAAATAATGAACACATCTCTTCCTCTAGAAAATGGTGCTGTATAACACAGAATATAGCCAACAACTTTTTACTAATGTAACACATTTGTGCTGCTAATTACTACATATTATGTCACAGTTTATAATACAAAACCAATCAGTTTTAAAAATAATAGTTGAAAGGATTTTTTTCATTTTAAGAACATACTCATTAAGTAAGAGATTTCCATTTGAATCATTTGATTGCTTAGCTAAGTGTCTTAGTCAGGGCTTCTGTTGCTGTGAACAGACACCATGATATAAAAGGACAGCATTTAATTGGGTCTGGCTTACAGGTTCAGAGGTTCAGTCCACTATCATCAAGCAGGGAACATGGCAGCATCCAGGCAAGCATGGTTCTGGAGAAGAAGCTGAGATTTCTATATCTTGATCTGAATGCAGCCAGTTGAAGACTAGCCTTCAGGTAGCTAGGAGGAAGGTCTGAAAGCCCACCCACACAGTGACACACTGCCTCTAACAAGAGCACACCTACTACAGTAAGGCCATACCTCCTAATACTACTACTCCCTGGGAATATTCCAAGCATACTTAAATCACCACACTATTGCCAAATATATATATTCACTCTTTCCACATGTTTGTATAGACACCTGTTTAATAGCAATCCAGTGTTTTGTCATCACAGGACAGGAAGAGAATGGTGATGATCTCTGAGCCATTCAACAAAGACCACAAATAACTAATTAATCATCATAGTTTTACCAAGCACCTAAAGAGAGTTCTAGAAAAGTAATGACAATATTGCTCACAGTTGTTTCTAAAGTGTGTTTCTGCTAAATTTATTTTTTAAGATAGTCAAAAATAATTAAACTGCTTTGCAATTAATAAAAACAATGACCTATGACCCCCAACCTGTCCTGCCTGTAAAATGTGCAGGGGCAGTGGTGACTCAGAGCTTGTGAGAGTGGCCAGCCAATGACAGATCTAACTTGAGACCGAAGCCACAAGGGAGAGCCCATGGCCCACATTGCCTGGATGCCCAGTGTCAAGAAGCTGGCTGGCTCAAAAAATAGAATAAAAATATACAGTCAATGAAATGATTTCTAATGATATTCTGCTACAATTATAGATTGCTCCCTATCCCAGTCATCATCAGAGGTTTCCCCCAGAAGCTAATGGAAGTAGCTTGGTGAACCCCAACAGAAGACTGACAGAGAGGACTATAGGAGCCAGGGAGATCAAGGACACCAGGAGAACATGGCCCACAGAATCAACTGAGGAGGACTCACAGGAATTCAGAGACTACAGCAGCAATGGGGCAAAGGTCTGTGCTAGATCTTCTGTATATAGGCAAGGGTCTGTGCTAGATCTTCTGTATACATGATGTGGTTATTTGCTTGGTGTCTTCGTTTGGGCTCCTGACAGTGGGAGCGGGGTGTCTCTGCCTCTTTGGCCTGCTCATGGGATCCTTTCCTCCTACCAGGCTGCCTCGTCCAACCTTGGTATGAGGGTTTATGCCCAGTCTTATTGTATCTGGGAGGCCAGGTCTTTTCTGAAGGCAAACCAAGGAGGAGTAGATCTGGGGGAGGTAGGGAAGACTGGGAAGATGAGGGAAGGATAAGGGAGGCTGCAGTTAGGATACACTGCATGAGAGAAGAATTTTTTACAAAGAAAGTAAAGTAAAATAAAACTTTAAAAATAAAATAAAAATAATGAACCAAATAATCAAAGCAGAAGTTGAATGATTTTAAAAAATGTAATACCTTATGAAGCATATTCTCTACTGTTCTCATGTGATTAGCAACACATTCTTTGTCTCTAGAAAAAAGAGAGAAAAGATTAAGTGTGAGTATAACCCAAGTCTTTCTAGATTTGTTTACACTTTAGCCTAAGTGACTATTAGTATCTGTCTTTAATCTCCCTTTTAAAACACAAAGCTTGATACCAGGGAGGTGGCCTGGTGAATGAAGTGCTTTCTGTGTAAGTGTGACAGGATCCAGATCCCTAGCACGCATATGAGAAATCTTGGTGGCAGCCTCTAATTCCAGTTCTCACAAGGTAGACTCTGGCTCCTGGTCAAGCTGGCTAGCATGATGAGAGGGAGTTAGTGAGCTCCAGGCTCAATGAAAGTCCTTATCTCAACAAATAGAATGGAAAGCAATCCCAGGAAAGACTCAACATCAACATCAACCTATGGTTGTCACATACATCACATACCTCTCTCTCTCTCTCTCTCTCTCTCTCTCTCTCTCTCTCTCTCTCTCACACACACACACACACACACAAACACACACACACACACACGCACACATGCACACACACACACACACACACACACATACTATACACATGTGGAAAAGGTATAAAATGTAACCACAGCCACTTAAATATGTTACACTTAACTCTCATGCTCACTTATGCTACTTGTCCTAAACTGGGGGGAGGGACCATAAGTGAAGAGTGAAAAAGATAAAGAGATCATGATTACATTATTCATAGTTTCAAATGTTCTGTTAACACAAGACATTCTCTATATCTTTAATTGGTGGGAAAATGTTGTAAGTCTTGATGCTGGGTAAAATACTATCACCTTCCTTCAAAGTCCTTTCATGGTGCCATAATTAAAACCCTCTGACCTGACAACCCATGTGCGATTGGTTACAAGTTCTTTTCTGGCCTGTGTATTTCATTCAGTTTTCATAATGAAATACAAACTCTGAGTGAAAATGCTGAAGACTAGAATTTAATAATACCATATGAGTGGAAACTGTAAATAATATAGTAACACCCCAATTTGTAATCAGACCTCTTTAATTGTCTAAGATCCTATGTTCTTAGAAACGAGCCATGGACATCTGAGTCCCAAGTTAACTGCTGCAGTATAAAAACACAAGGTAAACCTGGAGGTTTTATAACCTTGTGGTCATCATGTTCTGTGACACTAAGGGTTAACAACTTAGTCTGTCTCTTCACTTGATGCAAGGAGATCAAAAAAACTGTAACAAATATGACATAGTCAAGCTTGCATTTTTAGAAGTAAAAATTATATATATTTTATATGCAGATACAATGTTATACAGCTGTACAATTTTCCAAAAAGAAAAGACTATTAGCAGATATTCAAGCAAGCCAATATTTGTTCTTTGGAATTCATCTTCTCATCATACATAAGTGATGTCATCAACCCAGAAGCAATAGGTATTATTGTTCTAAGATCACAGATGCCCTACTCTGTGATTTACAGACTTTATCTGTAATTTATAGAGTACAGCCACATTCAGTTTGTATCTAACAGGAGTCTGTCTCAAAATGTTAATTAATATTTTTACATTTTCATGAATTAAAAATTCTAAACACAAATAGGGAATTAATTAGAATCATGTGTTCCTTTCATTCTTTTCATTATGCTGCTGAACAAAATCCTGTCTTAAAGAAGTCCATAAACCTTGCTATGGGGAACCAAATGAGAGCTTATCAGAACTGTTCAGTTTGAATTTCAAAACGTATGCTTGTCCAGTTGTTACATGGTAAAGGGGAAGCATCCTCTGTGTTTACATAGCTGTTTGTATTGAAATGGTATTTTTCTATTAAATATACTGTAGTATATACCTGTACATGCTTAAATGGATTCCCATGATCAACATGTTTTGGCTGCATTTTAAGGCTATGATACACATACTGATTGTATACCAACATTTCCTTATGGAAATATTACTTGTAATATCAGTAGAATCTACAAAGCAAAAGTTGGAGTGGGAGCCAGTAAAGTAAGGTGATAAAGAATAAATAATAAAGAAACAACACAACTATGTGAAACTTTCAAATAAACAAACAATTTTATGCTCCAGATTAATGAAAACATGGTTTCAAACATGTAACACCAACACTGGGCACCAGTTATGCATAATTTGAGGCTATATAGAAGCTTATGCTTCCAAGGCTCCTCAATAAAATATATACTTAGTGTGTTGAGTTAAGAGTTTTCTTTTTGAGGGTATATCAGAGAATTTCAAAGAGAGACAGCTGCACTTTTGTTTTCTAGCACTGTATTATCCAGGGCTAAGACCCAGAGCATGAAAGTAAGAATTGATCTTGTGTCTGTTTTAAGTGATCTCCCCATGGTCCAAATGCTCACTTGGCTGCCATGCGGAGGGCACTCTCTGCATCGCGGATGTTCTCCTCCAGTCGACGCTTGTCCTGCTCCAGCTGGGTAAGATGTCTATTGAGCTGACGTAGAGATTGATCTTTCCTTCTCAGCTCCATCTTTGCCTCGGAGAGACTCTGCGAGCAGACAGAAAACAGAGCTACTTGTCAGCCCTGATAATTAACTTCAATTTATGCCATAGGCTATTAGACAAAGAAGACCGCAGCCTGGCTGAGAAGGAGAGTTGGGTCATTCCACACCAAGGTGTAACAAATTTCCTGCAAAAATTTTACATACTTGATAATTAGAAACTACACTGTTTTGAGAAACATTTGGCTACAAAACGTAATTCTATTTTACTGTGTTAAATAAAAACAAACAAACCATATTATTACTAAAAATTTCTTATTACAGAAATCTCAAGCTATAAGTCTCTTTTTTAATAACAAATTGATGGGGCAAAGCTGTATGAAGGTTAGCTTCTACTTAACTCTAAACATGACTAAGTGCTCTCGGGTGCCTCACAGGAATGTAGAGTTGAGGGAAGGAAGCCAGGATGCCAGGGGAAATGGTGGGCTCATGTGTTTTTATAACAGAATTTTTTTACGACAGATTGCTATACACATTTCAGTAGACAAATGGGACTCAGAAATAATTTTTACTTGCTTCCTAACAAATAACTTCCATATCAAGGATAACTACATGTGTATAATCAGCATGTTTTAACTAATGAGACAGTTAATACTGGCATTCATAATGAGTTAAGGTTTATAAACGCTTTCCTAATCACAGATGAACAAACTCTGTGGACTCACAGTTTTTTTAAATACCAGCTTAGAATAGAAATTCCAGCATGCAACTGCACAACTTCTTTTAAGGGTTAAGAAAGAAAGTATTAGAATGAGAAACAATTTAAGGGATATTTTCTAGGCTAGGTTGCAAAATGGTATGGGAATCAGACGATCTGAACACCGAAAATCTGCTCAGCCCTTGTCGAATACAAGTTCTAAAATAAGCTTATCAAACCGTTTTTACAATTAAATTTTTGAACAGTCAAATAAGTGAGTGCACACATTTGTGTTTTATTCTTTACTAGTTTAGCTACACATGAATACATCACAGATGTGGTTCACAGCCCATGAAGAAGCAGCAGCACTGTACTTCATATTTGAAACTCTCCTCTTAATACGGTCACAATGATAGTATAAAGCCTAAGCCACTTAGGTGAGCTGCAGCAATTAATTCCAAATGACTGGGAACTGAAAGCCATCCACTCAAACCGCTGCACGCACTTAAATCCAGTAGTTCGTTTTCAATCAAGTTACTACTATACATACAAGCCTCAAAAAATAAGTAACCAGACAACAATGGTTACTCATTACATACTTAGATTTATTTTCAAACTTTAATATTAATAGAGCTTTAAGAACATTGCAAAGTTGATCAATGGGTACTGCATGATCATCAAATAGCAGACATTCCATTGGGCTACTATACAGTAAGGTGACCATAAGTAACAGCAATACATTGCATTTTTTTAAAGCTAAAAAATGAATTGAGTATTTCTCCTTCAAAAAAATGGTAAGTACTTGGAAGATAGATGTATTTAATCTGATTTAACCATTACACGATGTATACATGTACTGAAACATAGCATATTACTAAAGAAGATGCGCCTTTATTTTTGTTAAAAATTTATCTTAAATATTTGAAAAAATATTCATCAAGGAAATTTTCAAAAAATGTTGAAAGACTACAAAGAACATATTCTTTTATTTTTTAAAAAAAATCCAATTCTAGTCATTTTGCTAAGATACTTAAAGGCATTGAAGTATCAAGGGATTCTTTGTTTAAAAAACAAAACCTACTTGGTTTAAACTTAGTATTTCTGATATATCCCAAGCAAATAAAAAGGCTACATTTCTACTGTCAGTTAAAGCTTTAATACCTCTTCTTCCAAAAGAAATGATAAACACGTGTCAATCCATTAAAACTGCTGTGCTTAGTAAGCCTTAGGATTGGAGTGTGTACTTGTGAAGGGGCTAGCAGGGTTTTAACATACAGTCAGCCTTGCCAATCTGAAGGAGTTCATCAGTTTGCTTCATTTTTAAACCACACTAGCCTGCTCAACAATCTATGGTGTACAGTCACAGAAGATGTAACCCAGCAGCATAACTTTCATATAGCCAAATTGACTCAGGGCTGTTATTTCATGTTTGTTTCCTAAGAGCTATGACAGGCCATCAGACCCCACTAAAGCTTATACCATCTCAGGGCTGTGGAAAACAAATACTTACGTAGTTCCTTGAATGTAAAAATAAAAACAGAAACTTTTTTTAAATTAGAAACTTAGGCTTAGAATTCTCGCTTTAAAGAGCTGGGGACCTGAACAAGGACTCTATAAACACCAATGTGCAAATGTGTGCAAAACACAAAATTATAAAAAGTGGGTCAAAAAATATGTCTTCACCTTAATATTAACCTTTCTGATCAGAAATTAGAATCCTTTTAAAAAATTCTGAGCTCCAGTTAAAACTAATGTTATGTGTACCACATACTTACACAGAAATCTATTTCACATAAAATACACACCCGACTTGTAAAGTTTTAGGTTGTGTTTCTCTCCTCTCTTGCCCAGATTCACCTAATTAAAACCCACGATAAATTTTATGGACTCTAATATCTCCAACTGAATGACTGCAACCAAGAGGGTGTGCCTCTGGGCAGCGAGGCAGCAATGATAAGCAGCGGGTTAGCCACTAATTTCTCAGCCAGGGTAGATTGTGAAAGTGTGATGTTCTGATATCCGAGGAACTGTTCAGGAGAGAATAGGATAAATCAAGTTTAATAACTCTGCTCCTAATTGTTCCCCCAATGCTCAACTCTAATTACTTGGAGAACTCTCCTGACTGTCACCTGATATTAAGTTGTTGGAGGCTGAGCCTGGAACAGCGAGATAATCAATAAACATTTAGTGGGGAGAAGAATGAAGATCCTGTTAAGCAGTGGGAACCTGCAGCACCCAAAGCCCTTCTGCTCATGAGAAAACCTGTGGGACAGCCATAGTGATTGCAAAGCAATAATCCAAAGCACTGCTTTTAGGCCTTGAGGCCTTTAGGCAACAGTACATGTGAGAGAAAAGGTTAACGCGGTCACCCTAATTACAGCCCATTCTCACGTGCTTCATATAGAAGTGAAGACAAGCCAATTAGGTAGAAAGGAAGATAAGGGAAGTTTTATTTGTATACTAATTAAACCCCTGATGAAATTAAAGGAAAAACATACAGCTCTGTAATTGTGTCTGAGAAAGGTCACTCCGGGTTCAGTTATCAGAACGGCACAGCCTTGAGATACTTCACTTAATCCACAACACAGCTCTCATTTTGTACTCAGGTCTTAATATTTACCAAAAAAAAAAAAAAAGGAAAGAAAGAGAAGAAAAGAAAACTCAAGGCCTGATACTGAACTTATCTTTAAGTGGTGTGGTGAATAATTTGAGCTGTTAGCAAGTTAATGCTATGTATTATAATAAGAGTCTTTTTTTAAAGAAAGTAAAAAAAAAAAATATTCTGCTGACCCAAGAACTTGTGTGTCAGTATTTTCATCAAAGATTCTACTTTTTATTTTAAATCCAAAAATGCTTGAAAGCAACCTTTGAAATTCTCTCCCATCTGCCACATCTTTACGGTATTTCTCCTCAGCTAACGGTCATCTTCATGTGCACCTCTCGTGATCCAAGAGGAATCAGCCGATGCTTCCAGTAAGCACTATTACAAGACAGCAGTTACACCTGACTATCTCCCTTAACTGATCACAAAGAGTTGTTTACTAGTAATAAGAGCTAACAAACCACAGTATGGACACAAAGACTATAGATAACACACAGGGCTAGGATAAACACATGGTAGCTGAGATATTACAAACCCCACATATTTTTTAATATTTTTACTCATTGTTTGTGTAATAAACATGTCACTACTGAACGAGAACATAAATTATTTTAAATCATTCATAATTTTGTAGTTCCAAATCTTTAAGTGTTTATTAAGGCTAATGATTTAATTATGACTATAAATTGAAGTTATATTGCTTTGCCCTAATAACACATTTCGTGTACTGAAAAAAAGATATGTTGAGATATAATTCACATGTAACTCAAGTAGTCCTTTGTGAAATTTAAAGACTTTTGAAGCCATTACCAATATAAGGTTTTTATATACTTTCCTTTAAGAAAAATCTTTCCAAAAAGTGGTACCCTAAATATAGTATGTCTAATTATTTCAGCAAACTCTAATTTAAATCTACACAAAATATATAAGTTTATAATTTTGATAAGTGTTTTTAAATTTTAAAAATTCAGCCGGGTGATGGTAGTACACACCTTTAATCCCAGCACCTGGGAGGCAGAGGCAGGCAGATCTCTGAGTTTAAGATCAGCCTGGTCTACAGAGTGAGTTCCATGACAGCCAGGACTATGCAGTGAAACCCTGTCTCAAAAAAATTCATAAAGTAAATGTCCTGAATCAGAGTACTTGATTAATAGTTATACAGTACTAAGTGAAAGTTATCTTAGGCTGTACACACCTCTCTTAGTACTATTTCTGCATGCCAAGTGACTCACCTATAGCTTTTCCCATGATAGTACAGTCTTGTGCTTTAAACCATTAGGCCACTAGGAAATCTGAGCCCAAGGAGATAGAGCTTTTATATATTTTCTTGTGTCTAATGGGAAATATCTTTGGATCCTGCAGGCTAAAAGTTAATGGCTATTCAATTTGGTATAAAAAAGTCAGTCATTGGAAGTAAAAACAAGAAAAGAAACTTTAAGTCATGTTTCTGAAGTCAGGGGGAAATGTAACAATTTTTAAGACTAAGTTGGTAGAGATGAGACGCAGCTCAACACCAGGGCATCTGCCCTTCATGGGGTTACTGGTTTGATCTCCAACACTGCAAGCAGTAATGACAAGAGTGATCACAGTACTACAGTACACCTACTGCTACCCAACTATGACTTCTGAATACACCCTCCTGGCTAGCAGTCAGGTCAAAACATTTCAAAGCTAGAAAAGGAAATGATGCCACCTTCAGCCAGTCTAAAAAATTATATTAATAAAGAATTAATTTAAATGGCTGCTGGAAATCCAACTGCAAGTTCGCAGAAGGTAAAGTGTTTAAATGATAAACCATCAAGCTCACTGCAGGGCATACAGGGTGAAGCTAAAACTCACTACAGTCTGCAATTAAGTCAATAATCTGTGAGCTGAGCAATTAGTTAATTTGTAACAAATACAAAACAGAAAGACACAACATTATGTAGTATAATTTATATGTTTTTTCTTTACATCTTTATTTTAATAGTTATGTTATGCAATTTTAAGGTAGCTTCCCTAAGGGCATTATCTTTTATCAGTTTCTACTATTAACTTCACATGGAAGATAGACAATACACTTATGAAATGAAGCTGAAGATTGACAGTCTCTCAATTTTTAGTGTGGAGCACATGGCAATGCTTGTTAAAACTCCTGTGTCTAGTAAGAAGGAAAAATCCACCAAGAGGACATCACAATTCTGAATATCTATCCCACAAATGCAAGGGCACCCACATTTGTAAGAGAAACATTACTAAAGCTTAAATCACACATTGAACACCACACATTAATAGTGAGAGACTTCAACACCCCACTCTCACCAATGGACAGGTCATCCAGACAGAATCTAATGAAACTAACAGACATTATGAATCATATGGACCTAACAGATATCTATAGAACATTTCACCCAAATACAAAAGAATATGCCTTCCTCTCAGCACCTCATGAGACCTTCTACAAAACTGACCATATACTGGGTCCCAAAGCAAGTCTCAATAATACAAGAAAATTGATACCCCATCTATCTTATCAGACAACCATGGGTTAAAGCTGGACTTCAACAAGAACAGAAACAAACTCATGGAAACTGAATTCTTTACTCCATGACCACTGGGTTAGGGAAGTAAGAAAGAAAGAAATTAATGACTTTCTAGAACTCAATGAAAATGAAGGTATAACATACCCAAATTTATGGGACACAATGAAAGCAGTGCTAAGAGGAAAGCTCATAGTATTAAGTAAGTGCCTTCACAAAGAAATTGTGGAGATCTCATACTAACAATTTAAAAGCACACATGATAGCTCTAGAGCAAAAAGAAGCAAACACATCCAAGAAAAGTAGATGGAAGGTAATAATCAAACTCAGAACTGAAATCAATAAATTAGAAACAAAGAGAACAACACAAACAAACAACAAAACCAAAAGCTGGTTCTTTGAGAAAATCAATAAGATAGACAAACCCTTAGAAACATTAAATAAAAGACAGAGAAGGACAGTACCCAAATTAACAAAATCAGAACTGAAAAGGAAGGCATAACAACAGACACTGAGGAAATTCGAAGAATCATTAGATCTTACTTCAAAAGCCTGTACTTCACAAAATTGGAAAATCTATATAAAATGGATAATTTTCTAGATAGATACCAAATATGAAAGCTAAATCAAGATCAGGTAAATTGTCTGAATAGTCCTATAACCCCTAAGGAAATAAAAGCAGTATTAAAAGTTTCCAAACCAAAAAAAGCCCTGGGCCAGACAGTTTTAGTGCAGAATTCTACCAGACTTTAAAAAAAGAGTTAATTCCAATACTCCTCAAACAGTTACACAAAATAGAAAGAGAAGAAACATTGTGAAACACGTTCTATGAGGCTACAGTCACCCAGATACCTAAACCATACAAAGACTCACAAAGAAGGAAAATTTTAGACCAATTTCCCTAAGGAACAATGATACAAAAATACTCACTAAAATACTAGAAAGTCAAACCCAAAAAACACATCAAAAACATCATCCATCATGATCAAGTAGGCTTCACCCCAGAGATGCAGGGGTATTTCACTATATAAAAATCCATTAACTTGATCCACCATATAAGTAAACTGAAAAAAATCACATGATCATCTCGTTAGATGCTGAAATGTCTTTGACAATAATCTAACACCCTTTCATGTTCAAAGTCTGGAGACATCAGGAATACAAGATGCATACCTACACATAATAAAAGTCATATAAAGCCAATAGCCAACATCAAATTAAATGGAGAGAAACTTAAAGCAACTGCACTAAAATCAGGGATAATACAAAGCTGCCAACTTTCTCCTTATCGATTCAACATAGTACTTGAAGTTACGAACAAAACAATAAGACAACTAAAGAAGATCAACAGGATACAAATCGGAAAAGAAAAAGTCAAAGTATTGGTATTCACAGATAATATGATATGTGACATCAAAACTTCTACCAGAGAACTCCTACAACTGATAAAAACTGTCAGCAAAGTGGCTGGATACAAAATTAACTAAAAAATATTAGTAGCCCTCTATACAAACAGTAAATGGACTGAGAAAGGAATCAGTGAAACAACATCCTTCACAATAGCTACAAATATTATAAAATATCTTGGTGTGATTCTAACCAAGCAAAGACCTGTATGATAAGAAGGTCACATCTCTGAATAAAGAAATTGAGGAAGATATCAGAAGACGGAAAGATCTCCCATGCTCATGAATCAAAAGTATTAACATATTAAAAATGGCCATCTTACCAAAAGCAATCTACGTATTCAAAGCAATTACCATAAAAATTCCAACACAATTCTTTACAGACCGGGAAAGGGCAATTCTGAACTTCATATGGAAAAACAAACAATCCAGGATAGTGAAAACACTCCTATAAAGTAAAAAAAAACTTCTAGAGGTATCACCATCCCTGACTTCAAGCTATACTACAGAGCAATACAAAAAAAAAAAAAGAAACATGACCACAGGGTGGTCAATGGAATCAAATAGACTCACAAACCTATGGACACTTGCTACTTGACAAAGAAGCCAAAATCATACGATGGAAAAATGAAAGCATCTCCAACAAATGGTGCTGGTCTAACAGGATGTCTACATGTAGAAATGCAAATAGACCCACATTTATCACCCCACCCAAAACTCCAGTCCAAGTAGATCAAAGACCTCAACGTAAAATCAGATATACCAAATCTAACAGAAGAAAAGGTGGGAAACTGCCTTGAACTCATTGGCACAGGAGACGAATTTCTGAGCAGAATATCAATAGCTCAGGCACTGAGAACAACAATTAATAAATGGGACTTCAAGAAACTGGAAAGCTTTTGCAAGGTTAAGGATACCATCAATAGGACAAAATGGCAGCCTACAAAAGGGGAAAAGATATTCGCCAACTCTACATCCAACAGAGGACTAATATCCAAAATACATGAAGAACTTAAGATATAAGATACTAACAAACCAAATAACCCAATTTTAAAAATGGGGTACAGAGCTAAACAGAGAATTCACAACAAAGGAATTTCTAATGGCCAAGAGGCACTTAAAGAAATTTTCAGTGTCCTTAATCATCAGGTAAATGCAAATAAAAATGACTCTGAGATTTCATCTTAAAGCTGTCAGAATGGCTAAGATCAAAAAACTTAAGCAACAGCTCATGCTGACAAGGATATAGAGCAAGGGCAACACTTCTTGATTGCTGCTGGGAGTGCAAACTCGTATAACTTTTACAACAAACTACTTTGGAAATCAATTTAGTGGTTTCTAAAAAAACTGGAACTAGTTCTACCTCAAGACCCAGATACACCACTCCTGGGCATATACCTAAGGGATGCCCCACTATACCACAAGGACACTTGCTCAACAATGTTCACAGCAACTTTATTTATAACAGCCAGAAACTGGAAACAACCTAGATGTCCCTCAACTGAAGACTGGATGAAGAAACATGGTCCATCTATACAATGGAATACTATTCAGCTATTAAAACAATGACGTCATGAAATTTGCAGGCAATTGGATGGAGCTTGAAAAGATCATCCTGAGTGAGGTAACCCAGACACATATAGTATGTACTCACTTATGAGTGGATATTAGCAATAAAGTATAGGATAGCCATGCTACAATCCACAGACCCAAAGAAGTTAAGTAACTTGGAGGGTCCAAGAGAGGATTCTGGAATCTCACTGAGAAGGGAAAATAAAATAGACATCAGGAGTAGATGAGGGGAAGAAGAGGGTGGGAGAGGGGTGGTAAGAGAACAGGAGGGTTCAATTCTGGGGAAGATGGAGAGAGAGAGAATTGGAATCTGTGAGGAAGCCATGTCTCTGGAACCAGCTTGAGAGGCTTCATCTAGGACAACAGAAATTCCCAGGAATCTATGAGGGTGACTGTAGGTAGGACTGCTAGCAATAAAGAATATGGAACCTGAAACAGCCATATCCTATAAACAGAGAAAACTTCCAATGGAAGGATAGGGACACCTACCCAGCCACAAAACCTTCAACCCACAATCTGTCCTGCTTACAAGATGTGCAAGGATAAAGATGGAACAGAAATTGAGGGAATAGCCAACCAATGACTGGCCCTATTTGAGACCCATGTTGTGAGAGAGAACCCATCCCTGACACTATTAATGTTATTCTGCTATATTTGCTGATAGGAGCCAATCATACTGTCATTTGAGAGGCTTTAGCCAGGAGCTGATGGAAACAGATGCAGAGACCCACTGCCAAACATTAGGCAGAGCTCGGGGAATCTTGTAGAAGGAGGGGAGGAAGAATTGAAGAAGACAGAGAGGTCAAGGACATCACAAGAAAACCTACAGGATCAATTAACCTGGGCTGATAGGAGCTCACAGAGACTGAACCACCAACCAGGGAGCATGGAAAGAATCTATGTCCCCTACACATATATAAAAGATGTACAGCTTGGTCTTCATGTGGGTCCCCTAAGAGCAGGAGCAGAGGCTGTCTCTGACTCTGTTACCTGCCTTTATATTCCTTCTCCTAACTGGGCTGCCTTGCTAAGCCCCAATAGAAAATGCACCCAGTCCTACTGCAACTTGATATGCCAAGGTGGGTTGATAGCCATGGGAAGCCTTCCCTTCTATGAAGACGAAGGGATGGGAGAGGAAGAGGGGAAATGAGAGGGTAGGACTAGGAGAAATAGGAGAGGAAGCTGGGATCACGATGTAAAGTAAATAAATAAATTACTGAAGAAGAAAAAAAGGAATCAGTCCAGTCAGGCTGGCTGATCACTTGGTCAAGGGAAACCCCTTCAGGAGGGCAGAGGAGGGCAGGTCTACCTTAAGGCATGCTAAAGAAAAGGGTGTAACTCATCTTTTTCTTCCCTTTTTTTTTTCCAGGATGTTGGCCAGGAACTATAAATGCTTTTTCATGTGTTATCTTAGTTAGGTTTCTATTGCTGTGATAAAGAACATGACCAAAAGCAACTTGGGGAGAAGAGAGGTTATCTGGCTTACATATCCCAGGTCACAGTTCAATGAGGGGAAGCCAAGGCAGAAACTGAAGCAGAGGCCATGGATGAATGCTTCTTACTGGCTTACTCCTCATGGCTTGCTCAATCTGCTTTCTTTACATCTCAAGACCACCTACCTAGGTCTGGGCCCTCCCACAGTAACAATTAACAAAATGCCCTTCTTAGAAGGAATAACAAAATACTCATGGGAGCAAATATGGAGACAAAGTGTGAGACATAAGGTGAGGTAGGGGCCATCTGGAGACTGTTCCACCTGGGAATCCATCCCTTGTGCAGTCACCAAAGGTAGACACTGATGTGGATGCCAGGAAGTGCATGCTGACAGGAGCCTGATATAGCAGTCTCCTTAGAGGTCTGCCAGAGCCTGACATATTCAGAGGCAGATACTCACAGCTAACCACTGAACTGATCATGGGGTTCACAATGGAGGATTTAGGGAGAAGGCTGAAGGAACTGAAAGGTTTTGTGGCCCCATGGGGTGAGCAACAATACCAACCAACCAGAGACCCCAGGGTCTAAACTACCAGCCTGGGAGCACAGAGGGAGGGACCCATGACTCCAGCTGGATTATGTAGGGGAGGATGACATTGTCAAGCATAGGTGGGAGAGGAAGTCCTTGGTCCCATGAAGGCTGGATGCCCCAGTGTGGGAGAATTCCAGGGTGGGGAGGTGGGAGGGGATAGGTGGGTGGAGGCACATCCTCATAGAAGCAGGAGGAGGGGGGACAGGATAGGGAGTTCCTGGGGGGGGGAAGGATGTGGTAAGGGGATAACATCTGAATTGTAAATTTAAAAAAATTATAAAATTTTAAAAAAGAAAGAGAAACACAGAAATATCAAGATAAAAATTTTAAAAAAATGCCCTACAGACTTGCCTACAGATAATCTAGTAGAGGCATTTTCTCAATTAAGGTTCCTCTTCCTAAATGACTAGCTTACTTCAAGTTGATTGGGAAGAGAGGGGTGCCAGAAAGACGGGTGAAATCATAAAGGGTCACACATGATCGGATCACAAAAGGGTGATCAGCAAATCGGACCTTCCCCTTGCATGTGATTTGTACACAGCACTCTGTGGGGACAGCTGGGGATGGGGCGGGCTTTGATGGGGATGCTGAATTCAGAGGTGATGGGGATGCTGAATTCAGAGGTGATGGGGATGCTGAATTCAGAGGCACCCAACCCTTGTCCTTTCAGCCAGATTTATTTTAACATTTTCTGTGAGCTTTGTGTAAGATTCTGTTCAACGTCCAAATGTGCCAACTGTTGTCACAGGAGGCATGGAAAGCTGCTGAAGGGTTCCAGGCTGCAAAGCAGAATTCCCCACGCTGTCTTGGGATCACACGTGCAAACTGTAACTGCCAAATTACAATAAACACCAGAGATCATGCTGGATCACCACAACAAATCTCACTCTTTCCTTAAACCCTAAGCAACATTTAATATGATTTCTCCTTTGAGGAAAAGGACTCATAGACATACTAAATACATACACAAAATACATATTTTGAGGTAAACAATTTTCTTTAGTAAGCTAAAGAGTATTTCATTAAATTTCACTTTTATTATCCAGATGGACTACACTTAATATTAACTTTTCACAAATTAGCATACCACCTATATATTTTGTTTCTAATAAATATATGGAATCCTGCAAATTATTTGAATTATATGAAGGCCTTAAGGCTTGGGTGAAAGCAGAAATATACAAATGAAAGGAATATGTTACTTCAGAAACCAAAAAACTGTAGGCAGACAATTTAACTCAAGGACTATTTTCTAAGTGGAAACACCTTGATGGGTCTATACTGTTTCCTACTGTGTGAAAAAAATCATTAAAGTTGTTTTAACAGTCCTGAGTGAAATGTGGAATTTCACTTTCCCTCACTACTCCCACTAATTATAGGAAGGGCACTGGCATTCTAATCAGTAGTCCAGTGCGTGCTTGGCATGTATTAGGCCCTGGGTTCAATCCTCAGCACCAAACAGGAAAGAAGTAGGGAGGGAGGGGGAGGAGTAAAGGAAGTAGAGTAGAGGCGCACACCTAAAATAATCCTACTTTCAACAACAATGTGCAAATTCACACAACACCCCAAGAATACAATGTGCTAGGGATGGATCTGAGCCTGGTTGTACTATCTATAGAAATAGTACTCAGGAAAACACCTACACTTGTTCAGACAGTAATATCTGAAAAATAAAGGATGTGTGTGTGTGTGTGCAAGAATGTACATGTGTGTACACATTTGTACATGTAGAAGTGTGCATGTGCATGTATATGCATGTGAGTGTATACATGCCTGTGTGCCTGCATGTATGTATGCAGTATGTGCATGTGTACATGTATACGGGCCTATGTGTCTGCATGCATGTGAGTGTGTGTGTGTGTATGTGTTAGATTTGTGTGTTTGTGTGCATGTGTATTTACATACTCAGTAAACAGTACCATAAAAATCTCACAATGAAATCAGCATATTTCACATTTCTTTTTTTTTTTTTTAATAAAAGTTTTTTTTTTATTGGATGATTTATTTACATTTCCTATGTTGTCCCCTTACCCCATCCCCCACCACCCCCTCGGAACCCCCAATCCCCTCGCCCCTCCTCCTTCTTCTCTGTGGATGTAACCTCTATCTACACCCCCCCACTCCCACCTCCCCACCCTCAAAATTCCCATATTTCACATTTCTGATCCCTCCACTATCAACCCATTCACCTGAAGTAAAACATAGTTCTAGCCTTCTAAATGAGCGAGGCCACCATCTAGTGGTGGTTCCTTGAAATGTCAGCAACATGGCTTCTTGAACCCCAAAAATGCTAAATGAAATGTATCCAACCTTAAGCACACATACTCTCAAACTTACTTATGCATAACACAATGTCGAATAATTTTTAATACTAAGGAAAACTTTAGAGAAAGAGAGGTCACTAGACATAGGGATGCCTAAGATAACTGTTTTCAACCCTATATAAAAAGTAAAGAAGACCCAGATATTAAGGCATAAAGTTTGATCAAATTCGGTCAGTATGGCTAACTAGAAAATATATTCATTTTGTATGCATGGGAAAGAAGAAAAAAGATTATTTCAATACATTGTGTTACTAGTCAAATTATTCTCTTGCTTCCCTGAGAAAACATATATCCTTGGGTCTTACTGATTTTAAGCCTTGCCAACATAAGCTGGGAGGGCCCTGTCTGGACAGAAAGCCTGTATGTATGTGGCTTGTCCTGTTGAAATCGGAAGTGTGTATGGTACTTGCTTAGTTCACTGAAATATAGCTAGAAGTCAAAGCTGACTCCAAGAAGACTCAAAACAGCCATGTGACTACACAAACCTTCTACTACAAAATCAACTGTGCCCCAGATCAAGAATGCTCTGTCAGCCTAGGGAGTGTAGATCACAGCTGGTATGTGATGGGCAATGGAATATTTATCATTGTGAGGCCACTGAAATTGTAGAGTGGTTTGTAACGGCAACATAACTCAGGGCGTCCTGACATATTTCCACATTTGGCAATTTACTCCAAAACTCATGTGGTTTCAAAAAATCTGGATAATTTAGAAAATCAGTTTCTAGGCTGATTTAATAATGAATCATCAGGAAGATAATTTGAGTTTTAATTAAATACTAAAAATTGTAGAAAGTCACTTGAGATAAGGTGTTATAGAGACATATATATGATCCTACTGCTATTTTTACATACAAATGTTGATTATGCATACTACCAGACAAAATGAATTTAGCTGTCCAGCTATAATTCATAAAAAATATATCTTCCAAATTACTAACCTATATTTAATAATTAATAATTAATGCAATAATATTTTAAAGTAATTGTTTATCCATAAAGACCTAAATAGAAGACATATATAGGAACTCCTTTCTTTAAAGCAGACTATATTTTAAGCACATGTATGATATACACATTACATGCACCTACATTAAACACATGCATTTAAAATAAGATGTATACACCAAAATCATAGAAGCACTTCTTTTTTTTTCTAGTGCTTTCAAAATGATATGTGTAAGCTGTATGTAAATGAAAGTACATTATACATATTGCCAAGCTTAACTTTTACCACAAAACGTTACATTCCTGTGTATGATGTCATAACAACAGAAATGAAAGCTCCTTTTAGAGTCTTCAGCTACACAGCAGTTTAGCAAACAATTACATCGGGTTTTTTCATAGTCCCTGTTATATAATTTTTAACATATTTTTGGAATATTCCCTATATTTTCTTGGTATTTTCTGGAAATAAAAAAAAGTAATAACTTCTTATAGTGTTCAAAGCTCCAATCATTGAGGAGTCAAATTTACTGTGTTACTTAGTGTTTAAAATGCTGCAGTATCAGTTTGCTAAGGTTAATCAGCAGCTCCTCAAGGAGTGAGACCACGCTGCAATGTGCCGAAACTTCCAAATAAAACCTAAGACTTAATTAAGTTTTTCCTAGAAACAGAGAAGTATAATTATTTAGAATACAGAGCTCACATAGGGGTAAAATTACCTCTAAGATGAATTAAACATTGTCATTTAATCATGTTAGAATTATGAACATGTAATTGGATAATTACCCAAGAGTCTGAGTACTTAAATTCATACCCATTCCATTAAAAATGAAATGTTCTAAAGTCACAATAATGGACCATAATTAAATGAAGTATTCCTGAGACAAAAGTATCACTGAAGCTGGGTGTGGTGATGAAGACTCAGAATTCTAGTACTCTGGAGGCTGAAACAGAAGGGTCCTCTCAAATTCAAGGATAGCACTGGCTATATAGTAAGTTCTAGGCCAGCCTGGTCTTCAGAGGGAGACTGTCTCAAAACTAAATAAACAAATAGATAAAACAAACAATGATGAGTCTTAAATGAATGAGAAGTAAGACAGTTATAGCCAGATAGTGATTTCATTTTTTCTAACCCATTATCTTAAATGTAGTGGTTTCTAATTTAAGATTGTGCCCATCAAAGCACTAAAATAAGGACACAAAGATTGTTCAGTGACTAAGAGCATGACATGTGCAGAGGATCCAGGTTTGAGTCCCAGCACACACATGGTGGCCAAGAGCTACAACGCCAGGGTCAAGGGTCCAACACCCTCTTCTGGCTTCTGTGGGTACACATCTAGTACACCAATGTGTATACAGACAAAAACACCTACACACATAAAATAATCAAAATTTAAAATATAAAGGTATCTTCATAATCAATGGTAGACTATTCGAATTAAACCATATAATTTGAGTCACTTTTTAGTTCATTCAAAAAATAAGTCTATGACAAAGAAAAATATTATTATCCTCCTCAATAAACACCTCTGTGATCAGTTCCTCACTCCACAACCTGAGGTACGTTACACAGTCTGTGGTTCTTATTATTTCATCCTGACTTATAGATGATACTATTTGTCCCAAAATTATTATTATGCAATATTATCTGAAAATTACTTAGCATAATTAAATGTTATAAAATATATCTTAGATATATATATAATATATCTTATGTGTATGTAATATTAAGAACAGATGCTAACAGAATTTACATGGTGTCTGAAGCATTGACCTCAAAGTTTTAAAAAACAGCCTCTACTATGGTTGAAAATAAAACAAACTGTGCTCGCTTCAGCAGTACATATACTAAAATTGAAACGACACAGAGAAGATTAGCACAGCAACTGCACAAGGATGACACGCAAACTTGTGAAGCATTCCTTATTTGTTGAAATGTAGATAAATAAATTATCCAATAATAAAATAAAGAAAAGAAAAACAAACAAAAAACAGATAATGGAACTGTCACAGTCAAACGTTTGAGACTTTTTGGCAGCAATTTAATATTACCCATATTACTAGGATTCCTTATAATTGTAAAGGACAGGAGACTGTGAAAGAAGCTCATGGAACTTTAAAACAGTATCTTCATAAAATAAAAAAGGGGGAGATATATCCTTGTACACCACAAATTTATTTAAATCATGTTATTTTTATTTTTTATTTTAAATTTTTTAAAAAAATTTGGATGCCAAGGAACTTTCTGCTGAGTGTCTACGGCACTCTACAACTAGGCATACTTATGCATAAGTGAAAGGGAAGGATCCACTTACTGGCATAAGGCATGATCCCAATCAGGTATTAAATATGGGGAAGAGGGCATGTTTATGTTTTTTCTGCAGGATGCTGAAGCAGCCATGGTGGCCGCCAGAGTGATAGGTGAGACATGTTGATGCTAGGACAAAGAATGATGCTGACCTGTGCGCTTGCTGAGTGCCCTGACAATGGTGACTGGAAGTTGTATTGGACATAAGTTCCCGACCCACCATTGCTTACCTATACCCCTGATGGGACAAGGTGCCTTGCCTCAAGTTTTTAGACCTTGTGGAACATAGAATCAAAAAGAGAAGTTATAATGATTCTTGTATTGTTCTTAAATGTGATCAGCTATTCAGACTCAATCATGTGTGGGAAAATTAGGCCGTAGCAGTGGGGGAGGTCTTGGTGGGTTTTCCATGCTGGCGGGTCCCACATATAGGAGGAGGTCTAAGGTTCCAAGGGCTGGAGGCTTTGGCGACAGCAGGCCCCAGTGACACAAGGAAGTCCTTGGTTCCAAAAGGGTTTACTGTCATGGCGGATGGTGGATGGATCTGGAAGTATGCCCGCATGAAACTCAGGGCAGTCCCGAGTTAAATAGGGAGGGAGAAATGGGGAGGATCTGGGGAGAATCTAGGAAGGAATGCTTAATTTGCTCTGCCCTCTGGCCTTCATTAGTATGTAAATCCCTAGGGCCTGAGGCCTCCAGTCACACCCTCTACCTGTGCACTTTGGGAGAGGCTGTAATGGCCTATGTGACTGAACAATGTAGGTCTATGGAGACGAGACTATGTGTCAGGACCCTGGGTTCTGGGGACGTGGCTGAACTCCTGCCAGTTCTCACTTAGAGTCTAGGGGTTCTAGGCCCATGCCCAGCCATGAACCAAGATACCCTTACGCAGTCCCACAATCATGGACTGGTCTAGAAATCAATCCAATATTAGAAATAACAGTCTTCATTTGGAAGTCTAGTTCTGGACATTTTCAGAGACATATATGGAAGTTAGCTGCAGTTCTCTACGATGTTATGTTAGCATAAAGTTGAGGCAGAACCTAGGTATTAGCACGTGTTAAGGCTCTTTTAATTGTCAAGTTAAAATTATTTTTGTTGCTTCTACAGTATTTAATGTAAGTTGTATTGATTGCACATCTTCTAATTATGTTTGCGTTTTCAAATCCAGCATGTCAGTTATGAAGGTCTATCAACCAGCTTTTGTTTTAGTGCCCTGAGGATCACAGAACCTTGGTCTTCTGAAGAAAAACTTGCAAGTACTGGAAGAAGTGAGTCAGGCTTTAAGCAGTAGCAAGAGGATAGTGGGCTTGATTATTGCTAGTATAACAGCTTTAATTACATTAATTGCTAGTACCACTGCTTCTGCAATTGCTTTGACACAAGATATTAAGACAGCTACTTTTGTTAATCATTTAGCAAAAAATGTTACTAATGTGTTGACTTTACAAGAGGATTTAGATAGGTATTTAGAAGAACAGATTGATGTTCTTTATCCTATTCAAATTATCAGAAGGAGGTTCAAAATTTAAAGATAAGGAGCTATCTCGAGTGTCATGCCAAATGCCATTGGATTCATGTTAGTTCTAAAATTTACAATGGTAGTCACTATAATTAGGAAAAAGTTTAAAGACACTTGCAGTGTATTTGGCATAATTCTAACACCTCTCAGGATGTTTTAACTTTGAATAGTGAGCTTATGAATTTCAAGAATGCTGCTCTGCTAAGTGTTGATGCAGTAAATACTGCTGATAAAATTACCCATGGCCTGAGGACAGTACTTCTATTTTGGTCAAGCTTCAAGAATGGCATATACAGCTTGATCATCCTAGCCTTTTTGTCCTGGGAATACTTTTATTCACGCCCATCGTGTTAAAGTTTGTCTTTAACAACATCAACATGTTGGCAGCCAAAATACATGGCTTGAACTTGAAAATGAACTCCCAAACAGAGTTATTAAATTAACAGGCTGGCAAACCAAGGACGGGTAAGAGTCTGCACAGAGCCTTACTAATCTAAGACAGAAGTACATTGCCTTTGATAATGCATATTCCGTGATGAGTAAGGAAGTCATTCTTGTCAGAACAACCTAAGACAGGTTCAGTCTTGTTAATGAAATAAAAAAGGGGGAGAGGCAGAAAGCATTTGGGGCTGCCTGGCAAGAATCTGACATGGGCCAAGGATAAGGAAATGGGCTGCTTGGCAGAAATATGACATTGGCCAAGGACAAGGAAGTAGGCTTCAGGCAGGAATCTGACATTAGGCTAGAACAAAGAAGTAATTTCAGGCATGAATCTAAATTTTAGGCTAGAACAAGGAAGTAGGCTTCAGACATGAAAGTGACTTTGGGCTAGGGCAGGGAAGTTGTCTCAGATATTTTGGTCATTCTGAAAAGCCCTTAGAAACAGTGATCATGGAAGTGTTCGCAGAATTTTGTTTATTGCCTTGCTTGCTCCTTGACTATTTGCATCTATTGTATTGCTAGTCCCTCAACCTAGAAATGACCTGAATACTTGCATGTAATTCAAATGGTATAAAAGCAGAAAGGAGGAGGGATAGAATAGGGGGTTCTAGGGAGGGGAAATGAGGAAAGAGGATGACATCTGGAATGCAAATAAATAAAATATCCAGTAAAAAATTTAAAATTAAAGAAATGAAAATTATCTAATCAGAAAAAAAAATAGAATCACTGACATCAGATATACTTTTAGACTTTCCTTTGTCCTCTGATTCCACTATTGAAAGATACCCTGGGAATTGATCCTGTAGAAAATCCCACAGGAGCCTGGGAAGATGGCTCAGTGACTAAGTGCACTTTCTACACAAGCATGAGGAGTACCATTCAAAATCTCCAGCACCCATGTAAAAAGTTGGGCAAAGCTAATGCTGTGGGGATCACACACCAGAGGATCACTGGGGCTGGCTGCTGGCTGCATGAATTCAGGCTCACTGACGAACCCTCCCTCAAGCATTAAGTCAGAGAGTGGTAAAACAGGACACCCAATGTTCTTTTCAGGACTTCATAGGTTTATATGAGTACCCATACATATGAATGAACATACATACACATGCATATACATATCACACACACACACACACATTCATACAAACACACATACACACACCAACATATAGTTTATATTATCTGGAGCTAGAAGCAAAGTTTACATTTCTTCTATTTCAATAAATTTATCCTTCTATGTAAGTACAAAAAAAAAGAAAGAAAATAAAACAAACTACTGAGTGAACACAAGATAATGGGAGTTACTAAGATTACATATTCATAATACATAAAATATTTTAGCATGTTAATTCTTTAAAGAAAATTAAGATAAAAGTCAAATTCAATCTTTTAGATGTGGCAATAAGGTATATTAATATCATTTGTAGAAACTTGAGAACTCTGGTGTTAAGACAGAAATATATAATTCCCATGAAAATGTAACTTCATTCAAAGATGGCTGGCACTAATAGGTTAAACAGCAGCCACAGCTAAGTAAGTCAAACTGGAAAAATGAACAGAGAAAGAGGAAAAAAAAATAGAGAAGCCTGGCATAGACCCATTTGGCTTATTATGTCCTCAAGCTGTACTACAGAGCAATAGTATTTAAAAAAGAAAAACTTTATGGTATTGGTACAGAAACAGACATGTTGATCAATGGAATCAAATCAAAAACATACACACCTGTGGATAATTGATCTTTGAAAAGAAGCCAAAAACATACAGTGGAAAAAAGAAAGCATCTTCAATAAATGGGACTGGTCAAACTGGATGTCTACATGTAGAAGAATGAAAATAGATCCTTATCAATCATCTTGCATAAAACGCAAGTCCAGGTGAATCAAGGACCTCAACACAAAACAGGATACACTAAATCTCTAGAAGAGAAAGTGGGAAATACCTTTGAACACATTAGTACAGGAGATAATTTCCTGAACATGACACCAATGGCTCAGGCTCTAAGATCAACAATTGATGAAACTGAAAGACTTCTGTAAGGCAAAGGACACTCTCAATAGGACAAAACGCAACCTAGCGATTGGGGAAAGACCTTCACCAATCCCACATCTGACAGGGTTAATATCCAAAATTTATAAAGAACTCCAGAAGTTACACACCAAAAACTAAATTAATAATCAAATTAAAAAATGGGGCACAGAGCTAAACAGGGAATTCTCAACACAGGAATCACGAATGGCTGAGAAGCACTTAGAGAAATATTTAAAGTCCTTGTCATCAGGGAAATGCAATCAAACAACTCTGAGATTCACCAGTCAGAATGGCTAAGATAAAAAGCTCACGTGATAGTAGATGCTGGTGAGGATGTGGAGCAAGGGGAACATTCCTCCATTGCTGGTGGGAGTGTAAACTTGTGCAACCACTTTAGAAATCAATTTCGTGATTTCTCAGAAAACAGAATAGTTGTACCACAATCAAAAGTGTAAAGAACGAAAACCCTTCTGGATCTCATGGAAAGCTGATCAGAGGTACCCTAAGGAACATTCTTGAGGGTGGAACTTCTTTACAGAAAGCAGGGTAAACATGAGAGGCCCAGGCAGGGGACAAAGAAAGAAATCAAAGTCCAAATACCCTGTTACCGTCCCTCTAACTAGACAGGACTTTAATACTGGAACAAATAATGCCAGCAGAGCAGGCCAGCCAGAGAAGTCCCATACATAGATATTCAGACTGCCAGGAAGATGTGACCTCAAACATTTTTAAAGGTTTATGCCTATTGATCATTTTTGCACATTTCAAGGTATAGTGGTTTCTTTGTAGTTGACTCAATAATGTAACAAAGATCTCTCGGGATCAGGATTTTATAAGAACTTTTTCTATTTCTGAGATAAAATTAGAAGACAAGGCTCAAACCTAACCAGGATACACTGTATGCAGGTATGTGTGTGAAACTTGAAACTATTTATATAAGAATCCCATTTTTCTTCCAAAGTATAAGTCAATAAATCTTTTCTTCTGCACTATAGATTTCAAGGTCATGGCAAAAGATGTTTATTAGTATAATTACAATGTAGAAATAATACCACTAAGCCTTCAGTTACAGCTTTTGTAAGTTAATAGAAATAGAAGATTAAGAAAAATGCCAAGTATCTTTTTATTCTCAGACCCAATAGCTTTCCTGGAGGGCCACACTCCTTCTACAGAATCTTTCAGTTTTGTTTACACTTAGCCATCATTGTCACTAAAAATACTTGCCAAGTAATTTTGTGATTTAAAAAATTAATATATTTCCCTTTTTCCTTCTGTTTAAAACTATGCTAAATCATTCTCTTATGGTATTCTTTAATATGTAAGCTATATTGCTATACATAGAGTATATGTTAAATGATTTTAAACGTGTAAATATTAAGACATGGCATAAAGCAGAAGCAAAAAAAAACAGCAAAATTGTGAAACAATTTAAAAGAACTCACTAATATAATGAATCCTAAATGTTAAAAAGACTTTCTCACTGGAATCTTTATTCAATTTCTAAGTACTCAAGATTCTATACCATTCTTAAACAGAGTTTACACTGTAAACATGCACAGTGGCAGCAGGCTTGCCAGGCCTCCCACCCACAGTGTCTTCATGTGCTCATCACTAGTAATGAGCATACAATCCAAACTTCAAAGAAAAAACTGCAGTTGTGGTGAAGGCCAGGTGTACTATGGCCATGAGACAAAGACTGGCAGTGGACGACTAGGTCTAACTCCTGACACCTAAACTTTCCTTCACTGAGGTCTTTACAACTACCAGAACAGACTGACCCGTCCAGAAAGCTGGGGGGCCAGGGCTGGGGGTGGGTCTGAGGGAGATTGTTTGTTTGAACAAAAATTTCTTTTCAGTGTGCTTTCCTTTTAATAAGCAGCAAACAGTAACATAGAACTCAGAAAATAAATACCCTGCTTGCTTTCTCACTGAAGTAACGTGAAGTATGATAACGTTGAGACTCTTAGTGAACCTTCTGTTGGCTACAGTATATCTGGGGAGTTTAAGACTAAGGTAACTCGCAGCAGGTGAGCCAGTCTTTCATGTGTTGCCCCTTAAAACAACAAAGCCACTTTCTTATAAGAACATTGGCTTAAGCCAGATCTTCTACTGAGGTTTGGTAACTTCTGCATGCAAAAGCTGTCCAACAGCCTTCCAGGGAGGCCGTCCCATCGAGTCTGGCCACTGTTGAAGCACAGTTGTTGCAAACAGCAGTGAGTGCATAGGGACAGCCAAGGAACACAAACAGCAAGTGCTGCCCTTCATGCTTTCCCAGAATGCTTCAGTCTCTCTCATTCAGGAGTCTGCTTCTTTTTGACATTTGCTATCAGCAAAGCACAGAGTTCCTATTTTAGCATACATCACATGAGTCTCTTTTACAGTGAGTTTTGAAACGAATTCTCATCAGAGAAAACATGTTGTAGACAGACCTGTGGCACCTTATATTTTATCATTTTAGACCTTAATATAGGAGGTAACTTGCATATCCCCTTATCTATGCGAGCCCAAATCCTCAAAGCTTTCCTCTGTCTCTCTTACCATTTTAGCACACTTCAGGATATACTTTCACTTCAGGCACAGGTGACTGCTCTTAACTTCCTCAGACTGGAGCTGACCACAGCATTCCTTCAGGTGATCACGAACCCTTTTTCTAGCTAATTTCTCAAAGGAAAAAGATGCTTATCTACTAGTTATAGTCTCTACCCACACAGGGAAGGTAGTAAAGTGAGTAGGTATCTTAGGGCACACACATCTAAACACATATTCCGATTCTAGTGACTACTAGCAGAGAGAACCTGGTCAGACACTAACACCCCTGCCTCACTTGACTTCTAAATCTATAAAAGAAAATTTTCTTGCCTATATAATCTACTCGTGTGAATAGTGTAAATGATAATACATTTGAGGAATCCATCAGAAAGCAGGCACCTGGTCAACAAAAACGTGTCCTGTTGTTTGTCATATGAAATCTGATCTGTAGTCTCTAATTCTCCCTGCAGAGCCAATGTTCTAAAGGACAATCCAGTTTCTTCTGGATGCCAATCAAGAGAAGGAAGTTCACCTGTAAACTAAGGCTCCATAAACCTGTGTAGTCAAAAAAAATATTTTAAAATGCTAATTCCTTACCTGCTCTGCAATTGTAGAAAAAGAAAAATGTCAAACAGAAAATTTTGTTTTAAAATTTAACCACCAGCAACCTATACGTTGTTTACAAATAATATTTGGCCTTCTGTTGCACTCTCCACTTCTATGGCCCTCTCTTCTGTATTGTTTACATATGCAAATGTTTGTTTCTCTGAGTTCAGGAACAGCTGTGGGTTTTTTTGTTTTGGTTTTTTTTTTTTTTTGGTTTTTCGAGACAGGGTTTCTCTGTGTAGCCCTGGCTGTCCTGGAACTCACTCTGTAGACCAGGCTGGCCTTGAACTCAGAAATTCGCCTGCCTCTGCCTCCCAAGTGCTGGGATTAAAGGCGTGCACCACCACCGCCCGGTTCAGCTGTGTTTTTCAAGTTTTCATTTGAAAACTAGTCTTCTAAAGTTTCTAGATATAAAATAAGACTATATAATAAACAAAAACATCTTAAAAACTTTCCAATAGATTCAAAGCTACTGTCTAGGACCTCTGGTTATAAGACATTCCTAAAGAGTCCCCATAAATTCTTAATATCTGAAAGATTTCTCTCGGTCCTGTTTTCCTCCCTTCCTCTTAATCCTTGAAACTTCTAAATGTATCTGATCTTCCTTTTACGCCCTCAAGACGTGTTTCACACTTTACTACAACCACTAACTACATATTTATGATCTCCTCAAATTTATGATCATCTCAAAATAAGATGAAATTCAAATCATAATTATTCACACAGATCCGATATCCTCTTCTGTCCCCATGGGCATGCACATACATGGCATACACACACATGACGCACACACACACACACACACACATAATTAAATAAGCAAGCATTTGTAGTTCATAAACTAACTCAAGAAGACATCAGTTCAAGGAGACAGGTCATCTTTTTAGCAAGCTCTGCCAGAAGCAGGGAAATTGTCTTCAGCTGTAGTATTTGTTGAAGAATTATGCAGAAAGAGAAAACTTGATATTTATAAATGTAAGACAGGAGTAAATCAAGGTATAGGAAACAAAAATGAAAAGAAAGACTGTAGTCAGAATGATCAACCACCTATTTTCCGTTTCCCCAATCATAGAGAACCCACTGCAAACACATAAACTTGTGCAGGGGTGCTGGCTTTACTCCATAAAACAAACCACAACTGAACAAAATTGGAAGAGGTCTCCAAGGGCTAAATAAGCAACTAGCTCTGAATGCTGGTGCCAAGGAGGAAACTTGCACACTCGTTAGGGGTCATCAGCTACTTATAAGCAAACTCACAGCCCATTCACTCTAAAGTAAACCAATCTGTCACCAAGACTTGCCTACATACAAAGGACCCCTAATTAGCTCTCCTTTTCCTTCATTCTTAAATGTGAATGCCCAAACAAATCTTCCAATAAATTTGATGAAAGTCTTTATTCCAGTTACTGGACTACACAACAAATTACTCCAAAATGTAGTGGTATCAAACTACTGTTTCTCAGGATCAGGTATATTCCCTATCCATCAGAACACAGGACACAGCATACAGAGACTGCTATATCCTTCTCCACGGTAGGTGCAGCATGGCTGAAGGCCCGTGTACAATCATCTCAAGGTTCATTCAGATATCTGGCTATCATTGGTAGTTTATTGCATTAGACCTTAGCTGGACCATCAGCTGAACACATGTATTCACAGTTTACTGTATAACTCAAGCATTCTCAGAGAATGATAGCTATGCTCCAAAAAAAGAAGAGAAATACAAGAGAAGAGAAAAAGAGAGGAATGAAAAAGAAGGAAGTTAAATAATGAGAATATGGATCAAGCTGTGTAAGATGAATTCTCAAAAGTAATGCTGTGTATTTCATTAAACCTCACATGAATTCAAAGGGAAATAGATCTGTGTCATAAAGGAAGATTCAAGATTCTAGAAGCTCTTGTGAGACGACAAAATTGTTGTGGTTGGATTTTTTTTTAATATAATCTTCCAAACCATCCAACATGAAAAAAATCAAAAGAAAAGATGAGAAAGATGACATAGATATAAGTTATTCAAAACGAAGACTATTCAAGAAACTGAAGGGAATATAAATATTAGTTTATTGTTTGTTAAACACTGTCTTAGTTAGGGTTTCATTGCTGTGAAGAGACACCATGACCATGGCGCCTCTTAAAAGGACAACATTTAATTGGGGCTGGCTTACAAGTTCAGAGATTCAGTCCATTTTCATCATGGCAGGAAGCATGGC
The DNA here is from genome assembly GCF_004785775.1 of Grammomys surdaster. Classification (NCBI taxonomy): domain Eukaryota; kingdom Metazoa; phylum Chordata; class Mammalia; order Rodentia; family Muridae; genus Grammomys; species Grammomys surdaster. The sequence continues at coordinate 3,712,654 of NW_021620772.1, read as the reverse complement.
AGCATCCAGGCAGGCATAGTGCTAGAGACGGAGAGTTCTACATCTTCATCTGCAGGCAGCAGGAGACTGACCCATTGAGCATGGCTTGAGTGTATGTATACAAGACCTCAAAGCCTGCCTCCAGAGTGACACAATTCCTCCAATAAGGCCACACTCTCTCCAGTAAGGCCACATCTCCTAAAATGGCCACTCTCTATGGGCTACGCATTCAAACATACGAGTCAATGGGGGCATACCTATTCAACCTACCATAAACACAGAGTAGCAGACGACAACTTAAGAAACAAACTACTTTTCTAAAGATGCTATCTATAGAAAAGAACAATAGATTAAAAGATGGCAACCAATATTTTAAAATATCAATAGAAACTCTAAAGAGAAAAGTAAATTTTACAAATCTAAAACAAAAGAACAGAGTATGTAAACATAAAGACACACAAGAGTGACAGAAGACCAAGTGCTCAAACACGAGTGCCTTTAGGGAGCATTTCATCCTTAGAACAGGATGCTATTTATAATTTATATGTATCATATGTGAGGTCATTCTGAGGATTACAGAGAACATAAGACCCTATTTACTGTGGCTACATCACTGACAAGATTCAAGGTCTTCCTGAGAATCGCTAGGGATGACAGTCACCTTGCCTTTACATCATCAAAGAAATAGTCTCCAAATTCATGGTAGGATCAGCCTTCTGCCAGGTCTATATATCCATGTCTATATTTTTAGTTATCAATCATACAATTGGTAATTTTAAGGGAAAGGGCTTTCATAACCTGAATTCTGAAAACATGGCACATTGGAGACTATATTTCTAATAGCATGAACTGGGAAAATATTCCCTGATATCCAGCCAGAGAAGGGGAAGGAAACATTCAATTTAATTCTTTTATGTTTTCATACCAAAAGGGTAATTTTGAAAGAGTTAAGTAGAACAGAGAAGAATCAAATATATTCAATTAATATTACTTTTCTAAGAAAAATAGATCACTATCATTAAAGTCTGAGTATTGAGAAAAAAAAGAAATATTTTAACAGCTAGCCAGTGTGAGGTCTCAAAGCCATGTACATAACAATGCTGTCCGAACAGTAATCTGGGCCACGCTGGAATCCTGGCAATGATTTGACCACTCAGAGGAAATAGCATCAGAGGAAAAGTACATTAGAAGGAATCTTTCTTTTTATTGCATCTTTAATAAGATATAATTACATTATTTCCCCTTCCCTGTCCTCCCTTCATTCCTGCATGTCCATGCCCCCTTCTTCAAACCTCTCCTATGCTGGTTATAAACCACAGAAAAGTAAAAAGTGACCATGAGGGACACTAAAGAGAGTAATAGCAGATTCCAGGTATTAGAAAAGGTTAAATGGGAAAACCGGAAGTGGGGTTCCAATTTGAGAGGAAGAGGGAAGTCAGTACAGAAGAAAATGGGTGAGGAAAGACCAATAATACCAGGGGTATTAATAAAGTCCCAAGGGCTCATGTTATTTTATTATTTCATAAAATTACATATAATACATGTATGTATATACATATATATTTTTAATGAAGTTATGCCACTTGAGCTGAAATGCTCCCCACCAAAGCCAAAGATTAGCAACCCCTCAACAGCACTAGGTATGGGAAACCTCCACCCAACTTGTTTGAAGCAGCCCAAGTGACTCCCATAACAATACAGGACATTGCTGTTGCCCTTGCTTGCCTCTCACTGGCTGAAGATAACCCCCTATGACTAAAGGCACCACACACTTTGGACACAAGAGTCAGAATATTCAAGCTGGAATCTAACCTGAAAGCCTCCTTCCTGCAGTATGGCTTCCACAGTACCAGAAAGTAAGTTGCCAAGGAAGGGTAATACCCATAATTCTAACAAGCTATGTTGCCAAGGAATTATCACAATGACCATCATGGCAAGATCTTTCTAAAGGTAGCAGTGGTACTCATATCTTCGTGATACCCAACTGTCATTTGTACTGAGGACGCATTCAATAGGAGGTAAATCATGTCTAGTACTAGAAACCTAGCCAACTACCCAGGGTTAGTGAGGTCATAGATCTAAGAAGAGAATCAATACCATCATTTCACTAAACCAGAAAAATTCCTAGCTGCATTCTAAAACTGATCCTTACACACAAAATAAATGTGGTTCTCATTCCTTATCAAGGAAGTACCTCTTTACAGCAAACAGAAACTATTCCAGAAAACCATAATGGGTCATAATGCACAGATCAGTGGGTTATGTGGAGATCAGCACCAACAGATATATCCACCACAGAACTCACTCACGTAAGTCTCTGGACCATCATGGAAGAGGGAAGCAGAAAGACTACAGAAATAATTATTCTAATCAGAGTACTAAGATCAGTGTAAAACAGAAACAGTAAGTGACTCACGAAGGGTACCACATCACACATACACACTATCAAAGGAATTTTTAAGAAACTTTTTGAGGAAATCCACCAGTTTTCCTGAACAAGATTTCCTTTTTTGTGTAATAAAAAGTATATCTAAATGACAGAAAAAAAGAAAAATTCTGTAATATTCACAATTTTTCTCTCTAAACCTTAACTAAGACAGGCTCTAAAGATCCAGATGAGATCTTCTGAATCAAGGTACCTGCCACCCCTGGGGGCAGCACATGAGCTGTTGGAGGTGACACACAGAAAATGGAACATACACGCTGGAGAAATGGGTTAGGGTTAAAAGCACTTGGTGCTCTTGCAGTAAACCACAGTTCAGTTCCCAGCATACACATGGAGGCTCATGAGCACCTCTAGTCCTAGTTCTAGAGGCAGTTCTAGGGGCATCAATGCCCTCTTCCAGCCTCCACTGGCATCAAGTACACATGTGGTGCACATGTATACATACAGGCAAAACAATGATACACATTAAAAAGTATATATAACAAAGACAATGCCTAAATATGTCACAGAATGTTTCTAATGACAAACATGTGCGCACACATGTACTGGCTGGTTTTGTGTGTCAACTTAACACAATTTACAGTCATCAGAGAGGAAGGAGCTTCAGTTGAGAAAATGACTCCATGAGATCCAACTGTAAGGTATTTTCTCAATTAGTGATCAATGCGGGAAGGCCCAGCCCACTGTGGGTGGTGCCATCACTGGGCTGGTGCCCCTGGGTTCTATAAGACAGTGGGGCTGAGCAAGCCATGGGAAGTGAGCCAATAAGCAGCACCCATCTATGGCTTCTGCATCAGCTCCTGCTCCAGGTTCCAGCCCTGCTTGAGTTCTTGCCCTGACTTCCTCCAGTGATGGACTATGATCTGAAAGTATAAACCAAATAAACTTTCCTCCCCAACTTGCTTTTTGGTCATGGTGTTTTGCCACAGCAATAGAAACACTAAGACACACATACATATTTACAAATTATACAAATCTACTGATTTTAAAGTCTATATAAGTAAAATATATAATTGAATTCTATATAAGTTACGTTATGTAAAGTGTATAAACATACATTATAAAATGTAAACTTGTATAGCATATCTACTTACACCTGTATGTATGCATTGTAAAATGATGTGTGTGTCTCTCTGTGTGTGTGTGTGTGTGTGTGTGTGTGTGTGTGTATGTGTGTGTGTATGAATAGTGAATATGATTGGAAAACTGAAAAGCCAGTTCAGCTTACTGTATACTTCAGAAATGCAACACCTGTCTGGCATGCATGAGGTCTGGGGTCCACAAACCAACAGGAAAAAAGGGATTGGGGGAGTCACTCTCTCATGTTTCTTTTTTTTTTTTTCATTAAAAAGCAATACTTTTGATTATGACTCGTACAATTTCTTGTAAAGCTCAGAAATAACTTCTGCACTGTTCAAGCTGGTTAATTATGCCGTGACAGGGAGGCGTGGCGCTCCTGAGCATGCTGGTTAACATCAGTTGATTAGGAGGCATGATCTAAAGACGGCATGCTCACTGCTCATAGGTTTTCTGTATGTGAGCAACCTCTGAGAAGTGACACACCATACGGAGATTCTCCTTAGTCTAGCAGGCAAATCCTCTTATAACATTTAAAAGGTACTATGTCTATCAAGTTTCTCTTCAAATATGTGTGAGTTATTTCTTCTTTTCAAATGTGAAATATGAAGCTCTCCAGGAATAACAAATCAGAGTTATAATTTTTCAGCATAAAAACTCCTTAAAGGTATAAAGAGGGAAAAGACAATCAAGTTTGCCAACAACATAGCCCAAGTGTTTAACTTCTATAGAAGGCAACTTCAGCAAGAATAATGTCCAGTTCTTTGAACTTATTTTTGTTTGCTTAGGCAGCTATAATACTCATCTGAGCGCATTGTGACTGCCAACTACAATAATGCAAAGTCTTTGTAGCATGTTGATCTGAGTATTCATGTTCAACGGCATCGTTTCTCTTTTCTAAAGTAACAAGCTAGCTACATGAAATAAAGGACAAAAACCATCTGTGGGGAAACATACTGCTCCTTTTTACAATCGATGCAAAATGAGACAGCATGCTTCTCTGGTCTGTTGGAAGACCTTGATTTTGATGTGCTGCTTCCAGTATTGCAATATTAATACCTAATGCTAATAAGTATGGAATTAGATGGGTGTTCTTATACATGTGAAGAAACATATGGGACCTAAAATAAAACCCCAATTCAATGATTTAAAGGAAAAAAAAATACCAGTATCTTTGACTCGGTAATTCTCCTGCTTGAGAGCTCTTTTCTGAGTAAAGAATCAACCTGATGTTCATCTGAAGTGTCTGTTTTGTTTGAAACAGTAGAGCAAGCTGGACTTGAAGTCACAGAGACATGCCTGTTTCTTCCCCCAAGTGCTGGGATTAAAGTCGTGAGCATCACCTTAACTGCATCAGAATGGGGGTTTTTTAATTATTATTTTCTTTGTTTTTTGACATTGTAATATAATTAGATTATTTTCCCCCTTCCTTTTCTTCTCTCTCAATCTTTCCATAGACCTTCCTATTCCCTTTCAAATTCATGGCTTCTTGTCTACACAGACAGATAGACACACACACACACACACACACACACACACACACACACACACACAGAGGAGGAAAGGAGAGATGGAGAGAGAGGGAGAGAAGTAAATACACACATACAACCTGCTCAGTCTGTGTAGTGTTTCTTGTATGTGTGTTGGCATGTATCTTTTTAGAGCTGCTCATTTGGTATTGGATAATCAGAAAGTGTACTCTGAAGTTTTAATAGTGGAAAATGCTACATGAGACAAAATATTGCATAAATATACTTTGAAGGATTCTTGGTATTTTTACTTGGCTATTTTAAAAAAGCCTATATTTTAAGTAATCCCAATAACTGTTCCTAAATTGCAAACCCATAAACCCATTAGCCTGGCAGCTAAAGGATCATCCACAACTCATCTCCCGAATATCTGTCTTCCAAATCAAAGCAGAGCCTCGGCATCCTGACTCCTGCCGCCCTGCTGTAAGCCACATCACATTCAGTCAGGAGTCTACTGTAACCTCCTCATTTCTTTGTTTCTGCTCGTGCATATTCTAATGTGTGCCAGAAGGAAGCTTTGACAGTGCTAGTGAAAACGATACCTCTGCTGCCTAAAAAACTGAATACAAAATATAGCATCTCTCTAGGTTGATTTGGGAATTTTTAACAATAATTATATACAAATGATAAGTGAAATGGCATGAAGGATTTTGTTTAATAATTTTATAATAAGCATGCTTGGTTACAAAAGACAAGTCAAGATGCCTGTAAAATAAGTACGCAAAGTAAGTTGACCTATATGATATAAAATACTTTTTTAACATGTAATCTAACCAAAGTGCTCAATTAAGAAGTGATAGTTTTAACTTCAAGTAACAACTGAGTGAGAACAAACTCAAGCATGAATATAGTTAGCTATCAAACTATACACTTTGAAAATAACAACATGGCAGACCTGTCATGGCTGTCCTCTGAGAGGCTCTGCCAGCACCTGACTAACACAGATGCAGATACTCACAGCCAACCATTGGACTGAGCCCAGGGACCCCAATGGAAGAGTTAAGAGGAAGGACTAAAGGAGCTGAAGGGGATTGCAACCCCATAGTAAGAACAACAACTAAACAGTTCCCTCAGAGCTCCCAGGGACTGAGCCACCAACCAAAGAGTGCACATTGGCCCATCCATGTAGCAGAAGACTGCCTTATCTGGTATCAGTGGGAGGAGACCTGCTTGGTCCTGTGGAGGCTTGATGTCTCAGTGTTGGGGGATACTAGAGGGCTGAGCTCAACAGAGCATTTCAAGAGGAGGACACTCCAGCTACTTTTTACTGTATCAGCATGCAGTGGTTTAGAGAATAGGAGAGTTCTGTAAAGGGTAAGGATGGAGATCCTCCAGGTCCAATCGACAACACTAAAATTACAGTCACTAAATGTGGTAATGTGACACTCAAGCAAGGAGCAGACTCTGGTCAAATTTCAGAAGAAACATGGAACTTCCTGCAGTCTATATATGGTGGGGGGCCTGAAGTTATCCTCCGACCTCCAGTTGTTCATGTTGACCCTGATGTACTACAAGCAGAGGAAAAGATTGAAGTAGAAACTCACTCTTTGTAATTCTGTGGGCACAGAGCTCTAATGAGAAGTCATTCTCACTTGATGCACACACATTCAAACCATTTCTCAAAGCATGTTGATTCTCTTGATTTTCATCTTTTTTCTCATTTAGTCCCTTGTACTGGGCATTATGGAAGTGTATGTTAAAATGTTATATAAGTTGCAATATTTAATACTAAGTAACTTACCAGAATGTCTTTCGGTGTACTGTTTTGAAAGAAAAGGGAGAGTTGGTAATTAGGTTCTCTGACCTTTGTTCTACAGGCAGATCCAGCATACCCTCTGTAGCACTGTAAATACTTTAGCTTTGTATATACTGTAAATACTTTGTTTTTATTACTCTAACCAATCATAGGTGGCTACGCTTTTCACTTCTCAAAAAAAACTAATTTAATTGTATACTTTTGACATGGCTTTGCATAGTAAGGAGACTATTTTAAATCGAGAGTAGTGGTCAGAACCTTGTTAATTTCCTAAAGCTCAGGAAACATCAGGGTGTTACTTCTTTTGCACTGTAGCATATAAAATTGAATATTAAAATTTACAAAATGTCTGTTTTGAATGTAACAGGATGTATTCAGTTTCAGTGGAATTTGTTACCAGATATCAGTAAATTATTGCTGCTTATAATGTAAAATGTTAAACTTTAGTTCTATAGACCTGAATGGTATTCATTAATGTTAGTAACAAAACAAACAAACAAACAACAAAAAAAAACCTCTTAGTTTTAGGCCACTTCTTCTATTTTGAGAGCATGAAGTATGGAATGTGTCAAATGAAATTGTTGATAAAGCTGAAACCACTTGCAAAATGATTTTTTAATGAAATGCATAAGGTCTTTTTGAATAATAGAGTATTCACTGCTGTTTGCTTGATCATGTGATGTCAAAAGCTCAACTATATCCAAGTACAAACATGCAGGACAGAGGGTGTGGAACACTAGTCATGGTAACTTTGCAATGTTGTTAAAACTCATCCAATAAAAAAAATTCTAAAATGTGTAAAAAAAAAAAAAAGAAAAGTAAAAGAAGACAACAACATATGTCCTAAGCTTAAACTAAGAAGATGAGTATTATATTTTAATATGTGTTTTTCTGATGTTCAGGCTAACAAAAGTGAGAATGTCATTTTATGAATCTTTTAGCTTCTAAATTGAATTTTCTGCTAAACTATTATTTATAAAGAGATATGAACACTGTTGCTTTTTTAATTATTCTTCTTTGACCTTCAAATATAATTGACTCCCCTTAGGTCTCAATAGTGTAACCCATTAGGAAGATAAAAACATATGGGATTAAAGTAAAAAAAAAAGATAAGATTTTAAATTAAGTAATAATGTTAATAATCCTGCTCCGTGAAAATGAATTATATGATAGACATTAATTATTATTATGCTCTGGGTGTGTCTATTAAAAGATGCTTAAATTGCTTCATATATTTTTCTTTCATTAACATATATTCACAGAACTGGGTTACATAAGGGTATTTTCACATAGGTATATAAATTACTTTGGGGTATGTACTCTTTTGCCTTCTTTTTTCTCCTCCCTACTATTTTTCCTGTCTCCATACACAGTTTTATTTCTAATTTCATGTTATATACATATATGTGTATACATATGCATTATATATTTATATGTGTGTATGTTTGTGTGTATGTATGTATGAAATCTAGGATCCACAAGTGAGAAGATATAGATTTGTCTTGTGAGACTGACTTGATTTACTTGATGATTATCTTCAGTTGTATCTATTGTCCTGAAAACATGACTTTGTTCTTTATTTCCTGAAACAAACTTCATTGTAGACATATACCATGTGTTCTTAATTGTTTGAAAATTTCATATAAGAACACACTTACCTTAACATCATTTCTACCTTTCCCTTTCCTTTCTACAACCCCTCCCATATGCCACCCACCACCTCCTCTTCTCTAGTTGGTGTGTGCGTGCATGCTTGTGTGTGTGTGTGTGTGTGTGTGTGTGTGTGTGTGTGTAACACACACTGAGTCCAGTTACTGTTGCCCATATGTCATCTGTTTAGTCTTTCACTTGATTGAGTAGGATTGTCCTAAGATATCATTTGAGGCACCGTTTCTCTAATTTCTTTTTTCATTTGTCATTTTTATATGGGAAGGCTACTAATCTGGGGGTTAATTCTGGATCTTGCTACTTTTCCAAAAGTGTTTATCAGCTTTATGAGTTTCCTGTTAGAGCTTTTAGGGTCATTTATATATGCAATCATATCTTTCACACATAAAGATATCTTTGACTTCTTCCTTTCCTATTTGTGTTCCCTTATTGTCCTTCAGTTATCTCACTGCTCTAAGACTTCAAGTACTATATTGAATAAATATGGAAAGAGTGAATAGCCTTGTCTTGGTCCTGACCTTAGTAGAAATGCTTTGGGTTTATTGTTGTTTAGGCTGATATTGGCTTGCTGAAAATCACTCTGTGTTATATTGAGGTAAGCCCCTTGTATCCCTAGTCTCTCCAGGATATTTATCATAGAGGGATGTTGTATTTTGTCAAACTTTTCTGAATCTGTTGAGATGGCTGTGTGTTCTTTTCTTCTTTCAATATGTTCATATAGTGTAATACATTTATCACTTTACTATACTGAACCATCCCTATATCCCTATGACGAAGTCTACTAGATCTTAATGAATAATCATTTGATATGTTCTTAGATTCAATTTGCAAGAATTTTACTGAGAATAAAATAAACAAGCAAAATAATAAAATAAAACTAAAATAATAAAATAACAAAATAAACAAGTCTCTGTGGAGTCAATGATCTTTATTTTCCAATGTTTTTAATACCTGACAATTGGCTAACATAAGAAGATTACTATTACATTTTATAATGTTTAAAGACTTGACCAGCACATTTTATATTCATACCACCTGACGTACACATTTTCTTAGTTGATGTTCAATCATGTGACTAAATTCTGTGTTCTCTACCCTATAGTAGCATCCTTGCTTAATGATTTCCAAGCTCTTTCTATAGGAATACAAAAGATAGACCACTTTCAAGATAATTTCTCAGCTAAATCATCCTTGAATCATAATGGATGTATACACTAAGATTCTCTATTTGTGTGTGGAGAGACTGGGTTGTCTGTGCTTTCGTAACACATTTCCTATCCAGAGTCCAGAGCAGTGGCCAAGTCTCCATGTGTCCAGCAGATAGGCTCTCTAGAGCCCATTTCACAGTAGCCCCTCCTGACTTCTAGCTCCATGAAAATAGATGTTCTCTAGGTGATAAGTTGTAAGGCCCAAATTTTCCTGTTTTGATTGTCAACTCCAGCCTCCACCTGTCTGCAAGTTCAAGGAGCTACTCAGACTTCCATTCCTGCCTCCTTATTTCCAGTACTGAAATATCCACTCTCTTTAGTCCTGATTGATCACCACAAACTTCACTGGTTATACTGTCTAAACAGAGCTTCCACTTACCATCATTTAAATGTGTTAGAAAATTAATCCAATGAGCTTTGTGTTGAAAAACTGAAACTCTTTAAAGGTATTGGATCATGGAGACTCTATCCTCGTGAAAGGATTATTGTCATCATTAAGGGACTACATTAGTTGTCATGGAAGTGAACTCCTTAAAAGGATGTCTGGCTATTTTTGCCTTCTTTGCACTTGTACTGTCTCACACTCTGTGCTCTGCCACAGGATGATGAAGAAAGGCCTTTACTAGATGCCTCGCCTTCATGGTAGACTTACACCCTCCAGAACCAGGAAAAACCAATACCTGTTTGTATGAAATACCAAGCCTGTGGTGTTCTGTTACAGCACCAGAAGAAAGGACTCAGACACCACTTCATGTAGGACTGAGCCATGAACAGTCTTTATTACTTATTTGTTTGTTTTATACTTATTTGTTTGCAATTTTTCAAATATGTCAAAAATCTTTAGCTCACAGCTGATGTAATTATCCTTAGCTATGGTCTGATAAAATTTAACATAACATAAAGTAATAAGAAAGAGAAAACATACAATTATCTCAGTGGGTTCACCGAATACATTTTTCAATATCTAACATCCATTCATGGTTTTTTAAATATGGACAATCTAGGAATAAAATCTCCTTGACACTCTCCAAAATCCAACTAAAAACCGAAAGGAAATGTCCTTCTTCTTTTACATTTATTTATTGTGCATGTACATTGTGTGGGGGGGGGGAGTGGGTGTGTGTATGTGTGTGTCTGTGTCTGTGTGTGTCTGTGTGTGGGTGTACCACTGCTTGAATGTGCAGGTCAGAGGACAACTTCTGTGGGGGTTGTTCTTTCCTTCTACCACATGAGACACACGCACACTAAATTAATCAATAGTAAATGTAAAGAAATCACTAAAACTAAAATGCTTTTTAAAAAATGTAGCTATTTTTAGATAATATATCATAGGTAACTTTTTTTACTCATCTATATTTTCTGTATCTTCTATTCACGAGTGTGTTTTATTTCATAAATACAAAGATACAAATCTTACTGTTTTAAAGTCTTATAAAAACCACAGAAGAATATTTATCAAGTATATAATTGCTTTCAAATAGTATCTTAATTTAGTCTCAGGAAAATCCCGTAACTTGGGTATCATTATCCCTAGCTCTGCAGGAGACAGTAAGGCTGAGAAAGGTTAAGTAGATTGTTCAAGTGACAGAACTGGGATTTGAATTAGAGACTCCTTGTTCCAAGGCCAGTTGGTTTTTTCTACTGAACATGCTACCTCCCACAAGAGAACATTTTTACATTACCACCTGCTAGTTCTAATTAAGAGATAGTAATTAAACAATTTTCCACTCCTGACAACAATATTTAAGCGACTCATATTTTAAAGAAACTAATATAAGCAACTCTCTCAGCTGGAAGATATGATACATAAATGTAAGTGCCAGCACTTACAGAGAGATTCCCGTATGACTCTGTCAATTATGTTACCTATTTATAGGAGAGGAAGCACAAAAATACTGAATGACAAGTATACTTGTAAACAATGCTGAACTTGATTAATAATCAAAGAGATATAAATTAAAATAACAAACATATTATTTAGTTGGCAAAAAATATAGAAATAGTAACTGCCAGGTTGGGCAACTGTACAGTTCTCAAATATCTAAGAACTCATGTCATTCATTAAAAACTTGCTGTGAGCCAACTGATAATACATGCACTTTAAAAATGTTCGTGGGAGACCAGGTGTGGTGGCATATGCCTGTAATCTCAGTGCTTGGAAGGCTAGCACATGGGAATCATGACTTCAAGGTCAGTTCGGACTTTAAGGCAAGACTCTATCTCAAAAAAAAATAGTTTGTGGCTTTTGACCAAGTAACTCCTTATCTAGGAGTTAATCTTAATTAAGAAATCAGAGACATGTACATAAAGATTTAGATATAGATATCTTATACTTCTCTGAGGGGGAAAATGAATGAAGATGAGGGAGAATATGGGATAAATCTGAATTTATTAATAATAACTTAGCTTAATAAAGTACAGATACAGCCCATCTTAAACAGAGTCTAGAAAGGGCAGAGTGCTGGTTAAATAGCCAGACATGAAGAATAAATCCTGGTACTCTATTCTTCAGTGATTATAGTTAATAATGTTATTTCAAAATTACTAAGAGAGTGGATGTTAAATGATATGACAACAAAGAAATATGTGAATAATAGATATGTTAATTATGCTGAAATGATCCTTCTACAATTAGGCATTTCTTTTTTAAAATATTACCCAGTACCCCATAAGGATATGCAACTGTATCTGTGCATGTATATGCCTATATACATACATGCATGGATATATATATATATATATATGAATTCAGAGCACTGGTGTCATTTCTCAGGCCTGTCGCTTTGCTTTTTGACACAGCATTGCTCACTAGCCTGAGTCCACTGATTAGGCAATTCTAGAATTCTAGATGGCCAGCAAGTACCAGGAATCCAACCATTTCTGCCTCGTCTGCACGCATCACAAGCATGCCGCCACACCTGGCTTTTTAACTTGGGTGCTGAGGATCAAGCTTAGCTTCTCATTTGGCAAGCAGTTTACCACTGAGCTATCTGTTACATAACAGTTTCCTCCCAAATTGAAAAATTCCATCAGGAAGCTCTTTAAGCAGAGAGATAAACGAGCCAAATTAGCCTCAGGAAGTCCCTGAAACTGACCAGATTTACTAGGCCCCTCCCTCTCAGAATAAGCAATAAAGGGACAGTAACTCTCAGACAAGCCAAGTTGAAGAGAAGACTCTTAGCCAAACCAACCTGCCAAGAAGACTCTCAGAAGAGCAAAAGCTCCAAAGAAGATGCTGAATCCAGACCAGCTGCCAAGAAGACATTTAGACTAGAGTCACCTGTTGAGCTGCCTACAGGCTGTGCAGTGTGCTCCAGGTTCCTAGCTTTATGAAATGTCACCCATATTGGGGTAGGCCTTGGTGATGTAGCTGTCTTTGAGTAATATCTGCTCTTTTAAGTAACCCCTTACCCATACTCCTGTAACTAACCCCAATAAAACTCATTGGTTCACCACATTGGACTCTAGTAGTATCCATCCTTGGTCAATCGTGGGTTCCCTATCCAGGATGACTAGACATGTGTTTTGCATCTCCCCAGGAAAAGTTCTGTACACAACACAACCTTTCCAACCACAAGTATATAAATGTTGTCAATCAAAAAGGAAAAAAAGTGAAATGTTACATATATTAAAGAATCCAATTTCAAAAACCATTACTGGGGACTCTGTCAGACCTCGGTGCACACCCAGCTTTGCTCCTTCCTGTGGACACTCTCAACCCTCCCTTCTATCCCACCTCCATTCCTTCGTGTCAGCCTGATGCCTAAAAACTTCTACCTGGGATCACAGCAGACATAACGGCTGGGACTCAGGTAGGTGAATCACACCCTCCTACCTGTCCAGCATCACATCAGCTCCATTCTCACCCTCATCCCTGTAACAGCCTGCTTGCAGGTGGCCCTCCTCCAGCCTCAATGTCATTCACTGGATACTCAGTGCAGACCCATCCCCTTAGCCCTTTCATCCCTGTTTCCCCGGATCACCCTTTGTGTCACAGCAATGTGCTTGTAGGAGGCTCTCCTCCCACAATTCCTTCAACTCCCTGGGGACCTGCCTGATGGTGCGGACAGAATCCCCTAAGATCTTTCCAGAAGCCCCTCTTGGCCTTTTCTACTAGCCCATCTCTCACCTTCTGCCACCCAGCAAGCTAAAGAAGCATTCTCTACTAGGCCACCCATGGCTATCACATTTTCTGAGATCTAGAATGGGCAATAGAAACTAATCAACAGAGCACCCACCCAACAAAGACTAGATTAGACATGAGCACCTAGAATCATCTCAATCATCCTTACACAAAAAGACTAGACACCAGAACAAAATACACAAAATTGAACAGCCAAAACAATATGCCTCCACTAGGCCCAGTAACCCTGCTACAGTGGCCCTGAGTATAGCTAAAGTGCAAGACAAGGACTTCAAAACAATCATGAATATGCCCAAGGACCTTGAAGAAGGTATGAATGAAGGAGATATGAAAGAAGTCTGTGAAAACAGAAACTGTGGAATAAAATAATGAAAACAACTCAGTGTGAAAGGAGAGTGTAACAAAGAAACAGAATCACTAAAGAAACCCAAACAAAAATAAAACTGGAAGTGAAAATTTTAAGAAGTCAAACAAGAACCTCAGAGACAAGCCTCACCAACAGACTACAAAACAGGGAAGATAGACTCTCAGGCACTGAAGACAAGGTACAAGACACGGATACCTCAGTCAAAGAAAATGTTAGATCTAAAAACATCCAATCACAAAATATCTGGGAAATCTGGGATGCTGTCAAAGACCAAATCTAAGAATATAGGAATAGAGGAAGGAAAAAAATCACAAATCAAAAGACAATTCATCCTGAAGGAGGTAATCCAGACCCCCAGATATAAGTATTTTATGCATTCTCCTGTGTGTGAATGTCAGCTCTTAAGCTTTTGATAGGCATGCAACAATCCATATGACCACTGAAGTGAGGTGTACAGTAAAAAGCTAGGGATCCCAAGATAGGAGAAATAGAACATATAGTTACAGAAAGACAGGGGAGACAGGAACATGAGGATTAAATAGGGAGAGGGATAAAAAGGCAAGAGTGTAGAGGAATTTTAACCCAGCAACATGGCCTCTCCGGCATGGGATCATATCCAAAGACCTTCTAAGTCTATATGATCTGGCCAGAATGCAGATACACTCTGGATTACAGTATGATCTGGCTTGATACAGATACATCCTTAGTATACACCTTTAATCTCTAACAGTGAAGGCATGGTTAGTTTGTAGAAGGAAACAGCCATGTTTGAAAGTTACATCTAATTGAGGGGCAGATAAAATGACAAATTGGAGAAAGATTTGACAAAATAGGATATGGCCAAATTACTTACTACAAACTGATAGTAAAGCCCTATTGCTGAAGACAACATTCACATATCTCATTAAACAAAGAGAAGCTGAGTTGTGTCTAACTAGAGCCTTCACCCCTAGTATTCACGGTACTAGGTGGTACTCTGAATACTACCAGGGGAGAAAAGTAACTACCAATCCAGCTACCAACCCTGAAATCTACTAGAGTGACCTGTCTTCATGATATGCTGGTGCAATAGTGGCACATATGTATGTTGTGGGAGCAATCAACCACTCTCTACAAGATGGAAACCATGTCTGATGCTACCTAAATGGCCATGGGCATAGGAGGAAAGCAAACAAACATAGCAAAAAAAACTAACTCCTAATGGCATTCTGCTATACCAGTGGATCAGTGCCTAAGCCATCAGCAGAGAAGCTTCCTCTTACAGTAGATAGGAACTAATACAGAGACCCATGTGCAGAGAGTAAGAGACTTCAGAAAATTCAGTCCTAAATAAAATTGTCTTCATTCAAACCTCTTTGTCTTTGTAAAGCTCAGGACTCAGGGAACTATGAGGACACAGAAAGAGTGTAAAAGCCAGTGGGAAAAGATGACACCAAGGAACTAGTGGCCCCTCAGACACAACAGGACTGAAGCAAACATGAACTCACAGAGACTGTGGCAGCATGCTCAGGGACCGTACAGGTTCAAGTCAAACAGGATCCCAACAGGAAAGGGAGAAGCAGACATAGAGTCCTATCCCTAACAAGAAGCATTCTCCAACTGACATCCACTTGCAAAGGGTAAATTAGTTTTTTCCAATGGAATCTCACTACGTATATTAACCACACCTGAGGGCAGGTAGTAGACAGTCAACACAAAATGAACTCAATGGTATTTTTGTAGATGTTTTCACTCATATGGCTTTGTTTGGGCAGTTTTGTCTTATTGATCTTTTGCTTGTATGTTACGGTTTCTGAATTTGTGTTTTCATACTCCGTGTGTGTGTGTGTGTGTGTGTGTGTGTGTTTCTTGTGGGGTTGTTTTTCCTTTTTTTCATTATTCTGCTTTGGTTTTTTGTTTGCTTGTGTTTTCTGAAGACAGAGAAATAAAGGGTGTGGAGTTGGTAACCAGGCAGATGGGAAAGATTTGAAAAGAAATGGGGGAGGAGAACCATGATTAGAATATATCATATAAAAAGTTGTTTTCAATAAAAAATACATTTAAAAAAATATTACTGGAAAAACACTTGTATTCAACCAGTCATTAAAGCCCACCTTTACAGTTTCCATGCATGTCCTCACAGCCTGTAAGTACGACGGAATGACACTTCACACCATCCTTACAAGTCATTTACAGAGAAAGATTTCACACCTGTGGATCTGTCCCCTGTTCAGGAGCTATACATGACACTCACAAACACACCAGGATCCACGAGAAGAGCAAGTCACTCACTATACAAGAGATGTTTTACCTTAACAGCTTCTCCGAGAGTCTGGTTTTTGTCAGCTTCCTCGCTGGAGTGCAATTCGAGTCTGTAATTCAGCTCCTGCAGTTGCTGGGCCTGCTCATTCAGCAGCATTTGTGCCTGCTGCTCCCGAAGTAGTGCATTGTTTAGCTCTTCACACGCACTTTCAAACTTCTCGTGAGTGATCAATTTCTTTAAAAAGAAGAGAAAACAATCAGTTGCAAGCCAGTTGTATTGCTGTACTATTTGTTCTTCCAGAGCTAAATTTACCAACATAACAAATATAATATGGGGCTAGAAAGGGATGGCTCTGTGCTTACGCGCACTTATGTTCCTCTAGAAGATGAGAGTTCAGTTCCCAGCACCCACGAGATGGGGGGAGGGGCTCACAACCACCTAGGACTCCAGCTCCAGGGGATCTGATGTCCTTTTCTGGCCTCCATAGGTACCTAGACACTTACACAGTGTACATAAATACATACATACATAAATAGGACTTTGCAAAATAATATAATGCAAACATTTCTAAGAATTTACTATAATACAATACATAAAATTTGTTTTCCTCAAAATAAAAGGTCAAGGTAAACTATCACTTTAGTTTTTAAAGTATAAGAATCATACTTTTAATGTTATCTTTTTAGTCCAAATCTTGACACTTGAAATTCCAAACTTTCTGTAAAGATGATAAAAGACTCGCAGCCTTTAAGAGAGACACTCAAATGTCCAGAAGTATCCAGATGATCCCTATGTCTGTGTCAGTGGACTACTTCTCCGATGGATGTCTCTGACCCAGAGGCCTGTGTCTGGCAGTTCCCACCCATGCTCACACTCTCATGCTACCTTGTTGTTGTTGGTTTTTCCCCCACAGTCATTTTCAAAATCCACCTCGTTTTCCTGCCCATACACATCTTGCATGGAGGTAGCTGCACTGCACTGAGAACTCACTTAGCTTTCTCACCCAATGGAGAGAATAATTAAAGAATAGTCTCTATGCCATAACATAAAGGATGGCTTGCAGTACAGTGACTATTCTCTGTGAGAGGGCTCTGGAAAGCTAACAACAGCTCTCACCAGCCACCATGCCTTAAAGGCACATGGGATCTAGGTCAGACATACTCCAATATCCCTTCTTCCAAGCCTTTGCATTAGTAAAACAAGAAACCTGACATTGTGATCCTGAAGTGCAAAGAGAAGAATGGCACACAGAAGGTATGTCTGCAGAGTACGTGTAGAAGTAGGGAAACAATCTCTTCATACCACCTGCACGGATTCAAAAGTCAGAGCTTTGCCACTGTGAAAAGGGACTTAAGGTAGATTCGTATCATTTATCACAGACATAGTGTCACCTGATTGGAATTCTTTAAAAAAAAAATCTAGATATGGAAGAATAAAAATCATATCTCACTGTTTCTTATCTAGAAACTATAAATTACTAACATCTTAATGAAGCTCTTTAACTCTCAGTTTTCTCACAAAGAAGACAAAAATTGTTTCTTCAGGGCCCAGAAATTATGCAACTCACAGAAAGAGAAAGTGTTGTTTGAACTAAATTTAAGGATAAATTTATACCGTGAGCACATATAGGAGACTAAATAATCTAATTTATTCAAAATATTCAAATTGTAAGGTAGTATAAAATATGAGAATAAAATTACTCAAAATATAAGAGAGGAGAGTTTTGTCTCCTCCACCAACAGCAGGCTCCTCAATCAAAGGCATTGTAAAAGGGAGTTCTCTGAGATGAAAGCAATCCTTCTTAACTGCTACTACACTCCACCACACGCCTTTGAGAGCTGTCGGCCTTGCTAACCACACGCTTGTATCAGTTTGGAAAACAGAAGTTTAATTAAAATAAAAAATACATCCTTTAAAGTGGAATCTTGGAAAAACAAGACAGGTAGCGAGATAAGGTGCTTACTGCCACGAAAGCCCCGACACCCTGAGGCTGAGCCCCAGCCCCACGATGGGAGAGAGAAGCAACTCCTAAGAGTTGCCTCTATGTCTCACACTCACACTGTTGCAAACAAGTGTGTGTGTGTGTACTCGTGCACATACACAATACAGGCACACCCATGTAACTTTAAAACCTATTTTTAATGATGGTTTTTAAATGCTTTAACCTCTTTTTTACCCAGTGGGAAAGAAAGGATGCAGGGCAAGTGGACCTGTTTAGAAAGGTTCTTTGGAGCAACTCCGGTCTGTGTTGTCTGGAAATCGGCAGTTCAGTTCACAGGTCAGCAGTGGCAGCTTGATCCATGCATAAACATTTCATGGATATATCAGTTTGGTAGAGTCAGGACAGCAAACACAAATCAGTAGGGGTGGCACTACCTGGCAGAGACAGCCAGGCCTCCATCACTGTCCACTGAGTCCAATTTATGCCCTCTAAACCATATGTCCTCTTCGGGTCTTGCCTCAGCCGCGTCGTCTCAGCACATACACCTGTCCCAGCTGACATCACTCTGTCAATCAGCCCAAGCCGATATCAGCCGAAGCAGCAAGAAACTGCAGCACACCACCAGAGGTTTTCTGGTATATTTCTATGGAGTCCTGACAAATGGAGATCACCTATGCAGTGTAAGGCTAACAACATGTGTGTTGTTAGCAAAGAATCTTTCATCATGTGTCCTTCCATGTGTTTGCTTTAGTAGAACAGCCTTTGTCCTGTGTCGGCTTCAGTGAAATGTTCTTTCATGAATCTGCCTTAGTCTTTCACCTGTGTCCACTTCAGTAGAACACACTCCTTCACGTCTTTGCCCCAGCAAAACACCACCCAACCGACTTTCCAAAAAAAAAAAAAAAAACGTAAGTTTTTACTTTACACCTATACACACACACACACACACACACACTGATAGTTAATTAACTGATTAATTAGTAAGATGCTGGGTATACAATCTCAAGCTTAAGGGCAGGCTCTGTGCTCAGCAGTAGATGGTCAAAACAAAAAGAACTCAATGGCGGCATCTGTGGAGGTTTCTGTCTTTAACCTTCCAGGTCCTGGGCATACATCTTATAGATTCCAGTGTTCTATAGGATTCCTGTATGAATGAACATGTGTATCTGTGTGTCTATATGTCTCTCTTGTACTTTTTCTTTGGCTTGTTTTTTTTTTCTGTATGTTTGTTTGCTTTGCTCTAGTCTAGATTGCTTGTTTTTATTATTTTTAGACGGCCTGTTTTCTAATGAAAAAGAAAAAGAAAGGGTATGGAAAGGGAACGGAGGCAGGAAAGAGATGGGGGAGGGGAAACTAATCAGAATATACTGTCTGAAAAATCTGTATCAAGAAAAAATAAAATTGGAAAAAATAACAGAAAAGTTTAAAACAAAACAATCCTGTTGAAGAGACCTCGGATTATTTCTAATAATCAAACAGTGTTACAGAAGAGGTGGAGAGAAAGCTATCATACAGCCATCATTTGCTTACAGAGTGCTTGAATTCATTTAACTGTGTTTGCAGACTCTGTGACTTGTCCAGCTCCTTTTTCATCTCATGCACGGCCCGTTTGTATTCTGTCACCTCTAGGCGCAGGGAGCGGCGCTCTACCTCAGCCGCATGCAGCCTTTGTGTAAATCCAAATATTTGCTTTTGTAACGATGCAGTGCTTTTCTGTTGTTAAATAAGAATACATTTGGAAACATCAGTTACTAATTTACTAATTGCAATGAGCACTTTATTAAATTAAATGTAATTCAAACCGACAAAAAATAAAAATAGCTATTTCTAAACCAAGTAAGTAAACTTACTCAAGGAGCTTTTTTATTAAAAGTGTGCATGAAACTAAATTATTCACATAGAATTGATTTGAACTATGAGTTTGAAACATGCTCTAACCCACAAATCCTAAAGTCACTACTAAATGAAATAGCACATACCATAATGGGGATATGGCTGCACAAGCCATATTTCAGGGCTAGTGTGTTCACTTTGTGAAGTCCTCGGGCCAGCCTCTGAACCAGGGAATCCTTTTCTACGTATGTTATGCTCCGGCTGCTATGCAGAGGTATGCTTTCCATTGCCAAACTAATTTTATCCATTAGTTTTGCAAAAGAATTCTTGGCTGCACCTATGAGTAAATGTCCACAAATTCTGGAATTTGGATCTTCAAAGGAAAAAAAAGCATAAAATATGAGTTGTCTTGTGTTGATTTCACAATGTTACTGATCTCAGTAGATTGATTTCCAGTTATATAGTTCTCGAGCAGTTGTAGTAATATCTGAAAAGTCCCTTCCCCATCAAGTTTCAACATGAAAAGCTGGGCACAGGCAATGAGTCACTACTGAACTGTGCTCCTCAGGAACTTACAGTCTGACCATGGAACACGGTAATGCTAGCACGTCACCTTCCCTTTCTTTTCTAACACTTCATAGGATCTTGGCTTCTATTCATAATCGGGACTGCTTCTGACCTTGGTGCCATGAGACTTATATTCTCGGACAAGAAAGCACAATTTGCTTTGCTCCAGAATAGTTAAAATTCTACAGCTACAATTACTTACTTCCTCATGGGATTTCAGTAATCACCCTGCACCTAAGGGACTTGAGGTCCCTGTATATGCAATGCAAGCTGATTACTACCAGATCGTTAGGTCTGTAATTAATAATTATACTTAATGTTGATAAACAAACTGTTGCCACTCTTCCTACTAACTGATATTTCAGATTACCACTAATAGGCGTACTTATGCCTTCACGACCGTGATGTGATTTCTTTTCCCTATTCTAAGCAGCTCTTAATCCAGCCTTGTTCAGCTTATGGTGCCATCCATGTGGAAGGGCTAGTTCTGAGAGATTCTTCAAGTTCAAATCCAGCACTGTACGTTCTACATTTCAAAAGTCTCTACTACTGGAATTCATTCCAATCCTCTTTCTAGCAAAAGCACAATGAAATTTAGGCAATGTTACCAAATCAAGATGCAATGCATTAATTACGGAATCACATGCAGTTCAAAGTGAAAGAGCAACAGTGATCAAGGGGCAGTCACTGGTTTCCTAGGGCATTTAGAGCTGCCTCAGCAATACTCTGCATTCCTCCTCATAGACACTCTGTGTTCTACAATTTGAACTGCATTCTATGTATTCTCTTCCTCAATGTATAAACCGAAGGATAAATCATCTATGCCATGTAGCAGTCAAAACTTGAAAACCACATTGCTCCAGAGTAAAACATAAAACAAAAATTGCCAATTTGATAAAAGTATAATATTGTACATATAAATTTTAGTCATTAGTTTCCAGTACACTGACTTCAGAAAATATAAAGTAATGCATTTTCATGCTATATGAAACTCATTGTAAACATATTCTCCAAGAGTGTCATGGACAAAGTCATACAGAGTTTAATTAAAGTGTGCAATTCTTTTGTTAATAAGTCATTTAAAGAGTAGTGAATGACGAACAGTTCACTAGCACAATTGGATGGCATTCGGCACATAATGTAGAACAGTTAAGAAAGTAACTGTATACATTAAATAATTCACTGTTCAGTGAAAGAACAGTACAATTTTTCTCTTAATATTTAGCATAGCACATCATTTGATATCAAGTACACATATTCCCTGTGTCTTCAGCTGCACGGTATATTTATATTGGTTGTCTTTCATTTCCGGCTGCCATGTCCTCACTATGCCAGGCCAGCATATATGGAGATTTTTATATATTTGTTTGACCAATCACATCCCATTGTTCTTTCATAGCAGCTGCAACAATACTGAACTCAACAATGCATTCAAAAATACCAAGAGTAAATAATACTAATTTTCATGTTATATCAAAAGCGACTTTTTAAGCAAATGTAAGATCTGTTTTTAAATTTTTAAGTAATGTAAAGGTAATGGCATTTTCAATAAAAAGAGCCTTAAAATAAAATTTCAACTACAATTAAATTTTAAGATATACTATTTATTTTACTATATCACTGAAAGGTGTTTGGTAGACTCTAACTTCTAATGAAGGAGAAAACTAAATGACAGTACAATCCCAGGAGGCAGTCTTCTGAATTGTTAAGGAGTTAGAGAAAGACACATCCTAAGCGTGTATGCTGAACATCACAAATTACAGTCAGAGCACTAAATAATTTATGTTTTAAGAAGCATTTTACAATACTGCTCGCAAGTTATCATATGAAATACAGTTGTATAATACAGGAGGAGATGGTGGTGTAGTGCCAGGATCACATATTTATTTACATGACAGACAACAAAAGTCACTAAAAATACTCGTGTTTACTTGTCTCAACCATCTTAAAATTCATGCCTGGTTATAAGCAATTTTTTCTTTATGGTAAATACATTTGCTAGTCATTTTCCCAACTTAAATAATGTGACTGGTATAAAGAAGCATATCAGAGGTTACACAATTACTTTCTCCAATAGAATAGGCACACTTTCACATCTACAATTAAAATCTTCTGACAAATTCCTAAGCTGCTGACTGGCCTAGTAATTCTAACCCTGGAGGTGGCAGGACTCCCGAGGGGACAGAGAGCTACTACAGGAGTCCCCAGCTTGATCTTTATTAGCCATAATAAAATTCAGACATGGATAGAATATCCATAATGTTGTCTGTAATAAAACTAGAAGTCGTTAGAAAACATTACAGAAATCTATTGCTACTGAAAATACAGTCACCCATAGAAAACTAAATGTCTACAGTGTGTTTTCTAATTAGAATGAAGCTTTTCTGCTCAGACAGAGAAACTCCCTTTAAGCAAAGAATAATAGTGAATTAACAATAAAGTATATAAAGGCATCAATGATGAATAAGGTTAATGTCAGAAACGTTAGTAATTTAACATTTTTTTTCTAAAATATTCTTACAATGTAGCCCAGGGTGACCTAGAACTTCCTAGGTAAGTCAGGCTTGCCTTGGAATCTTCTTGCTTTTACCTCAAAGCTGCTGGTACCACGGGCATATAAAACTCGGCCTGGCTAAAGTCTTTGATCTTTAAAATACAGCAATAACTTATTAACAAAAACACAATTTTTTACTGTTTTGACCTTCCTAATATGAAGCTTCAGTCTTGACTTGAACACAATCAGGCTTCTGAGTTTTATCCTTTCTATCTATGACTTCTACAAAGTTTACTAAACTATGCAATAAGAAGTAAACTGGTAGCAACTTACTAACAAGGGTGTGTCTGAGACACCTTTCTTCAAGACAATCAAGAGGTCTTCCTTTAATTATAGAAAAGATGTGCAATAAAATGTACTGACACTCTACTTCTGCCTATCTACCCTTGTGTATATTCAGAAACCAAGTCAAGTACAGTTGTTTCTATTGTTACATTTTTATCTTAGACAGGTCGTACCAAAAAGTTCAACTGCCTGTATTCTACTCTCACTATGATTGATGTTTCAGCCCTTCAGTGAAAGTAGCATCCTCCCCTGTTTGAGGTAAATGATCTCTTGCAGGCACACCATTTGGATATCTAGAAGAGGTAATTTATCTCAAGTGGGAAAACACTATCACAAAACCAAAAAGGTTGCCACCTGTCCAGTATTTATAGAGGCAATATGAAAACTGCAGTCTCTGCCCACTGCTTATGAATTTATCATCAAAGTTTATGAAAGTAGTAGTCAAACACTGTACACATTTTCTAAAAAGTGGCCTCAAGTCCTCATTATGAAACTTCCAGCTTCATGAAAAGGTAAAAAGTAGCGTTAGTTCCATTAAGGCAACATTAAGTTTCTGTAAGGCAAAGGACACTGTCAATAGGACAAAACGGCAACCAACAGATTGGGAAAAGATCTTTACCAATCCCGCATCAAATAGAGGGCTAATATCCAATATATACAAAGAACTCAAGGAATTAGACTCCAGACAGTCAACTAACTCTATTAAAAAATGAGGTACAGAGCTAAACAAAGAATTCTCAACTGAGGAAACTCGAATGGCCTAGAAGCACCTAAAGAAATGTTCAGCATCCTTAGTCATCAGGGAAATGCAAATCAAAACAACCCTGAGATTCCACCTCACACCAGTCAGAATGGCTAAGATCAAAAACTCAAGGAATAGTAGATGCTGGTGAGGATACGGAAAAAGAGGAACACTCTTCCATTGTTGGTGGGATTGTAAGCTTGTATAACCACTCTGGAAATCAGTCTGGTGGTTTCTCAGAAAATTGGACATAGCATTACCTGAGGACCCAGTTATGCCACTACTGGGCATATACTCAAAAGATGCTCCAACATATAACAAGGACATATGCTCCACTATGTTCATAGCAGCCTTATTTATAATAGCCAGAAGCTGGAAAGAACCCAGATGTCCTTCAGCAGAGGAATGGATACAGAAAATGTGGTACATTTACACAATGGAGTACTACTCAGGTATTAAAAACAAAGAATTCATGAAATTCGTAGGGAAATGGATGGAACTAGAGAATATTATCCTGAGTGAGGTAACTCAATCACAAAAGAACACAGATGGTATGCACTCACTGATAAGTGGGTATTAGCTCCAAAGCTCAGAATACCCAAGATACAACTCACAGACCACATGAAGCTCAAAAAGAAGGAAAACCAAAGTATGGGTGCTTCAGTCCTTCTTAGAAGGAGTAACAAAATACTCAAGGGAGCAAATACAGAGACAAAGTGTGGAGCAGAGACTGGAGGAGGAGCTGTTTGGAGGCTGCCCTACATGGGTATCCATCTCATGTGCAGTCAACAAACACAGATACTGTTGTGGATGCTAGGAAGTACATGCTGACAGGAGCCTGATATACCTGTCTCCTGAGAGGCTCTGCCAGAATCTGACATATACAGAGATGGATGCCCACAGCTAACCATTGAACTGATCATGGTGTCTTCAATGGAGGAGACAGAGAGAAGACTGAAGGTGCTGAAGGGGCTTGTGTCCCCATGGGAAGGGCGACAATACCAACCAACCAGAGCTCCCAGGATCAAAACTGCCAGGCTGGGAACATGCATGGAGGGACCCATGGCTTCAGCTGTATATGCAGTGGAGGATGGCCTTGTCAAGCATTGGTGGGAGCAGAGGTCTATGGTCCCATGAAGGTGGGATGCCCCCATGTGGGGGAAATTGTGGGACTGTGTAAGGGTATCCTGGGTCATGGTTGAGCAGGTGCCTAGAACCCCGAGACTCTGCATGAGTACCGGCAGGAGTTCAGCCCCCCCCAGAATCTAAGGTCCTGAAAAGCAGTCATGTCTTCATAGAATTATATTGTTCAGTCACACAGGCCAGACTATAGGCCTCAGGCCCTAGGGATTTACATACTAATGAAGACAAGAGGGCAGAGCAAATTAAGCATAACTCCCCCAGATCCTCCCCCAATCCTCCCCCTTTCTCCCTCCCTATATAACTCAGGACTGCCCTGAGTTCTGGGGGGTACGCCTAGATCCATCCACCATCCTCCATGACAATAAACCTTTCTGGAACCAAGGACTTCCTCGTGTCATTGGGGCCTGCCGCCATCAAAGCCTCTAAGCCGCTGGAAACATAGGGTTTCTCCCGAATGTGGGACCTGCCGCAGCATGGAAGCCTCTCCAGGGCCCCACCGCTCTGGCCGTCTCTAAATTTTCCCCACAGGAAATCAAGGGCGGGGAGGGGGAGTGGGTGGATGGGTGGGGGCACACCCTCATAGAAGCAGCAGGAGTGGGGCTGGGATAGGGAGTTCCTGGGGGGGAGGGGGATGGAGAAAGGGGATAACATCTGAAATGTAAATAAGTAGAATATCCAATAAAAAAAGAAAAAAAAACAAATATATTAGCTAGGAATTCCTATTAGCCAATGTCTTAGTTACTATTGACATAATGAAACACCATAACCAAAAGCAACTCAGGGAAGCAAGAGTTTACTTCAAAACTCAGTTCATCATCAAAAGCAATGAAGGCAGAAGCTCACACAGGGTAGGAGCTTCTCACACAGGGTAGGGTTGGAGGCAGGAGCTGAGGCAGATGCTATGGAGGGGTACTGCTTAACGGCTTGCTCCCCATGGCTTGCTAAGCCCTGCTGTCTTATAGAACCCAGAACCACCATCCCAGAGATGGCCCTCTCATATCAATCACTAAGAAAATGCCCTACTGGCCTGCGAACTGCAAAGAAAAGGGAAATTGTGATATTTACAGGAAATGGACAAATACAAAGTTTTTTCTCTCATATACAGGTTTGAGAGAAGGAGAGGGACCAGCAGGAAAGGCGTGTGGGAAGGACTACGGAAGACTGAGAGGAATAATAGCAGAGCACCATTACATATACACTGAAACTGCCATAATAAAACCCATTGACTAACTTTTTAAAACTAATTTTAAAATAATATGGCTAGCTAGCACACCTGTTTATTATACTAAATCCAAACCCTATCATTATGTTCTTTCAAAAACCTACATTTTTGCTTTGAACCTATAAAATCAAAATTCATAATTTAATTTTAAGACAGCCTAAATAAATCATAATACTATATATTTATCTAAGCTTATATATATTATATACATATGTGTAGATTTAATTTATTATATCTTAATGTAATATTTTAAATAATTAAAATTTTGATTTTATTTCTATTTCAATCCCAGCATGCTAATGTTCTACTAATGTATTAAGTATGCTCATGGCTTACCAACATCAATGGCCACACCTAAAAATAATCTGAGAACCATAAGCTTCCTGGAGCCTAGGTTTAGATACCTGAAATTTTAATGAAATGATTCTTATTTATGTTGACCTATCTTTAAACTTTAAAAGGTATCTCAGGTTATCTTTCCCTCTGTGCATTTACCTCACTGAGCAGGACAGTCTCAGCAGGGTCACACTAACTTCACTGACAATGCATAATGACTATTTCCAGTCTACTATGTAGCTCACCCAGAGCATGTGAACATTTATCCCAGCTTAGGAAGTCCAGTTATCATTACACAGTTCTAACACATACATGTACACAAATACACACAACCTGAGTCATGGGAAACAAGCAAACCTTAGATCTCAGGAAATCACTGCTTATAGTAAATTTCATACATGGTAGAAAAGAACAGACTACGCAGGTTAACTCTATCCAAGACAGATTTTTAAAATGAATATATCAACAAATGAGACATGGCATTTTCCACTGGCTCAGCTAGTATTGCTCAAGCTTCTGAAACTTATGGCCAGAAAACAAAACAAAGAAACAGTGTCTCCATTACTTTAAAAAGAGAAACTTTGGGCTGGCAAGACGGCTCAGGGGTTAAGAACACCGGCTGCTCTTTCTGAGGACCCTGGATTAATCCCTGCATTTACATGGTGAGTCACAACAGTCTGTAACTCCAGATTCCGAGGATGCAACACCCTGTTCTGGCCCCTGTTCGCACCAGGAACACACAAGGTTCATAGATACATACATGGAGGCAAAACATCCACAGTTAAACTTGAGAGACAGAGAAAGAGACAGAGACAGAGACAGAGACAGAGACAGAGACAGAGAGAGAGAGAGAGAGAGAGAGAGAGAGAGAGAGAGAGAGAGAGAGAGAGAGAGAACACTACTAATAGAGTATTTTTCATAGGAAAAACAAACCATAGGAAAAAGGGAAAGAATAGAGTTGATACATTTGCCAAAAACAATTCATTTAATTTCCTATATAAATAAATACAAAGTTTGTCATCAAAACTTTTTTTACATTCATTTACATGTTTACATCATGAAATACATGTTTAACAATCTCTCTGTGGCTAAGTAAAAAACATATGTACTTTCTTCCAAGATTATTAGAATTTGTACCATAAGGAATTTCTGGGCATTTGTTCTTAAGTATATGTTGCTAAGACATAATAGGTGGTGGCCATACCTGTTTTGCTAATGACTTCTTGCAGCTCGGTCATAGAACTGATAATCGCACCTAGAAGGTCAGAACTGGTAAGCCAGGTGACTGCCTGTAAGCAGCGGGACTGTTCCCTTTGATGTTCTGCAGAGACATAAGTGCCCGTTATGAAATGCTACAGGTTATTAAAAATCCACATTTAAATTTCATAGTAGCTCAGTAAATCGGATTTTGTGTGCCTAATGTTTTCTAGAACAGAAAATCTAGTTACATGTGATTGACATTAAGTAACAAGCATCTAAAGAAGACAACCATTTCCTTTAGTTTCTGATTTGTTACAACAGCCTGCTTCTTAGCAGTTGCACTGTCTGCAGGTACAGTGGCAGGACACTTGCTTGGCACAAGGCTAGCCTTAGGGTTGAGCCCCAGGCATGAATGTTTAAAAGTTAACAACTAAATCTACTCTTTCCTCAAAAATAGTAAAACATTCCCAAAAAATGTCATCTGAAAATTCATATTTGTACCATTTTTAAGCAACTCTTTAAGATATTCTTAACTCTCATCATTTTATTCTTATTTCATATGGAAAGCATGGATAACTTGTTCTGAGAATTTTTAAGTGTCTATTTCGGGTGATTGCAATTGAAAAACTGATGTATAAACTCTCCACAATACTGTAAAAAAAATTCAAATGCAGTAAAGCTAGACAATACTGAAATTATACATATTTGCTTCTTAATATCATTTACAACAAAACAATCAAGGCTAATTTGTATAAAATAAACATTTATATACATATACATCTGAAGACATACTGGACTGTTACATGATTTGACATATTACATAATTCTTTGAAGGTTTTATGTAATAGCCAACCGCATATACATTGTATTTCACTTACACATAACTTAGATTTTTAAAAGCACAAAGACTCTTACTTGGAAATTTGTGCTTGTCTTTGGGCTCCCCGGTACACACTAGCATGCCTATGCCTTCTTTACAACTTTCCATCCAGGTGAAAAGAAAGGCACAGGATTGGCCCAAAAGCTTGAGTCTGTTTGCTGCCAAGATTGCAATCACGCCTTTCCGGAACACACGAATCAGTCCTTTGAATGCTTTTTTCTTCGTTTTGGCTTCTTCTTGTTTCTTCTCATCTACCACTGACAATGCCTGGGCCAGGGTTCTAATTTCCAGTTTGAACAGTTCCAAGCTGTTGACTTGCTCCTGGAGAAAGTCCCTCTGTGTGGATAAGGCACATGACCTGCTGTAGAGGGGATACAGTGCACCAGCCATCAGCGCACACGCCGCCAGCAAGCACGTCTGTTCTCTCTGAGTCTTGGACAATGTGGTTTTGAAATGTGAATTCTCAAGAATCAGTTGTTCATGGGAGTTCTCAATACGGTTCAATTTTTCCGTGTTTTTTTCTGCAATTTCTTGAAATTTCTATAAAAGAAGTCAAATAATATATATAATCTTGAAACACAGAGAGAAATATACTTTTGATGAAACGACAACATTCCTTCAAAGGATCTGTTATGAAATATCTGAGTGCACTACAGTGGGCCTGACAGGTTTGAATGTGCACGTTGACCTTAAAAATCTCTTACATGGAAGCTTTACATAAACTGTAACACATAAATTTGAGAGTATTTCATGAACTTCCTGTGTTGTTACACATGAATATACATATGTAGAAAGGGAAAAGGAGCTGGAGAGATGGCTCAGTGGTTAAGAACACTGACTGCTCTTCCAGAGGAACCAGGATCAATTCCTAGCAACCACATGGCCGCTCGCAGCTGTCTGTAATGCCCGGATCCAACACCCTCACACAGGCATACATATGCAGGCAAAACACCAAGGCCCATAAAATAAAAAATCAGCACTTTTTTAAAAAAGAGAGAAGTGAGCTTTTTGAGCCTAATTTCTCTTTTCTACTCCTCAATAATTACTATTTCCCCTTCATCAGAAACTACACTAAAAACTGGGGCTTTTAGAGTAAAAGATATTACCATTGCCAAAATAAACAGAGTAAAATTAGTGATACAAGAGACAGCAGTCGCTGAGCGGTTGGCCATTTCTGACTAGGAGAAACTTGGAGGGGAGTAGAAGCTTTGTTTCAGCACCTAACTTCCCAGGCAGAGCAGCGCACAGCACAGAGCAGCACACAGTGGCTCTGGAGGGAGGAGAGAACAGTGGAGGCTGGGCCTTCCTAGTTCTCTAACCCTTTCTCCATAGTTAACATTCTTAGAATTCAAATTTTAACTTGAAACCAAAACTAAACATTAAGTGGAACAACCACATCCCCATAAGCAGTAATAAACTGGCTACCTATGAGCTCTTCTGTGCAATCTGGCTTTGGAGGTAAAATGAGAAAGGGTTTTAAACTAACGGGTTCCACTTTATTATTCATTTACCATTCAATAAATATTATAGATTACTCACTAAGTTTAATATGCTATGCAAACAGATGTCAATCATTACTATGGTGCAATGCTATGGCAGACACATGTCAAGTTGTCTGAGCACCAAAGGGCACGTGACAAAATGATGCTGACAAGCTTTTGGAGAGACCGACAGTTAAAGGAGGGGGAGTGAGACACACAGGAGAGGAAAATTTAAACCTACACCATTAATAAGGAGGCTACATAATAGTGAGCTTTTAATAATTTAACCTAACCTTTCAACCAACCACGATTTAACAGCCACAGTTACATTTTTATTTCAAAGTGAACCATCATGACATAGCCATGAACCTCTTTGTCTTTGAGCAAACTAAGGGAGTTCAATTCTAGCATGTTAGTCATTTAGAAACAGAGACATATTATCCTCGGTATCCGCGTGGCAAAGTCAAGTTCTGTCTTCATAACGAGAATCCTTCAGGGACATTAAAGGAACTATTTCTCTTTGTACTACTGGTTTAAACTGTACTATGTGAAAAATTTAAAGTTGATCTTTGGGAGAGGCATATGATGTCTTATTCAAGAGTTGCCCGGTGAACACCCAGAAGAACAAAGGGCACTTGTAAAATTCACGTTGGCAGGAGCACCTCAAAAGATATCAGCATCTAAGGCAAGCCATATAAACACTCAGCCACAGTGCAAGGTGCGGTGTGCAAAGGCTGCCATGGGCAGTGCTGGTGGGCAACAGCAAGATAACTTCAAGCTAGCAGACATGACAACTGAGGAAAAAATAAATCCTAAGAGATAGTCTTGCAAAGACAAAGAGCAGGAGGAGACACTCAGGTGAAGCAGAAAAAGGAAAAAGGAAGGCATAAAAAAAAGTCACTGTTTGAAGGATTTAACGTATTGTGTGCCCTCCTTTCAGTGAAGGAAAAACTGAGTTTTAGAAATGCATTCTAAAATGAATGGGACTGGAAATGGGAGGTAGCTCGCAGAATGGAACTATCAAGAGAGGTGACCCAAGCCCAGGAAGACCAATGCTACACTAACCTTTCTCACAGGTAGATCCTAATTTAGGACTTTTAGATTTGAGTGTAGTTGCTAGTGACTGTAGAGGCCAGGAAGCTAGGAGCAGGGCTAGCAAAGGGGGGAGGAAGGCAGAAGGCATGTGCTATATGGTAGCAGAGGAGGCCATCACTGGAGGCAGAATGGTTTCAGCAGGGACGGGAGTTACGGGACCACAGAGCAGAGGGGATTAGCAAAAACCATGCATGCATGAAAATGCATGTGAAAACCTACTGTCACAAGCTAGCTTTTTAAAAGTATAAGAGGAAGTATCCTGCATAGATGGACAATGCTGCCTCAAGAATCCGTGATACCAGATATGGGCTGCCCCCCAATGAGCTGTTAGTGAAGGTGACTGCAAAGGACTTGAAAAGAATACAAGCTATTACCCTTGTTCGTCATTGCCTACCAGAACTAGTGACCCTCTTACTAAAGACAGTACACACTTTGGTTGCAGGACATCAAAAACTCATACTGGAACTGAAATGAAGGCTCGATCCTTGCTGGATAGCTTTCAGGGAGCCAGAAGGGGCTATGTAGGCTGCTGGGAGAGAAAATTCAACACTAGTCTCACTGAGCTGTGAACCCTGCAAGCTGTGAGAGCAAACTGCTTGGGCAAGATACAGCTACAGGTGCCCTCGCTACATGACTGCTGCAGGGGGTGATCAACCACTTTCTGCTTAGATCTGAGGCCCAGTCCACTGAAGGGAATCTGTGGTCAGTACTGCAAACCAAGTCACAGTAGCTGGGAGTCACAGGCCCCAGGTAGGGGGATGTGGACTCCGGTTGGTGGGTGGGGGGTCACAGCTACTAGTGTTGTTTTTCTAAATAGCCATGGTGTCAAACTGCCTTCTAAATATTTATGTTTCTACCCACAGTCCTTCTCCCAGTCTTAGTTAAGGACTGTTGTTCACTGTGGACAACAGGCAAAGCAAAAACTCATTCCTGATGGAAGCTGCTGAGAAAACGTGTCTGTTGGGTGTTCATCCCCAAACAAGACATTTATATCACCCCCTCCAAAACATTACAGAGGAGGGAGGAGGAAAAAATGGGAGAGTCAGAGATGAGAGAGAATGTCATGAGGCACTGTCTGCCTAACATGCACTCTCGGACTCATGGCTGTGATTGCCAGCACGGGAACTGCACAGGCTTAATATTTCATCATGAAAAGGAGAGTGGCTCGGGAAGCCCCACCTCCACCTGAGAGGCTCCTGGGGGGTAATGGTTGCTGGTGAAAGGGAAGCATTTTCTTTAGTATTATAGCTACTAGAAAGTTGCTCCAGTAAATAACCTCCCTACCCATCCTATACAAGCGACATCAATTTAAACTTGTAAATTCATAGGAAGGAAGGATGGAAGGGATAGAGGGAGACAGGGAGGGATGGGCAGTTTAGCAAGTGAGGGAGAGAAATAAATAGGGCACCAGGGAGGGAAAAATGACCAAACATGTAATTGACACATATAGAATTGCCAAAGAATAAAATAAAGAAACATTAAAAGTATACCAATATCAGAAGGGAGGGAAGAAATAGTTCTCCCTCCTTCTGTTGCACACTTTAATTGTTTTTTATTTATTCCAAAGTGTCCTTTTCTAAGACCTGGTCTAGTCATATCTATGGTAGGAATGGTAAGAAGTGAAGGAATAAAGAAATAAAAGTACTGTGTCTTACTTGCACCTACATCTCCACTTAGGGCCAATCTGTGGCAGCGTTAGCCTACAGTGTAACGGAACTATGTCCCATGGCTCCACACAAATGCCATTAGCAAAATAAGCAGTGCCCCAGGAAGAAAGGCCGTTTCCACACACAACATCTGAGCAGTGATGCCTATGGGGACTGCGTCTCTGTGCAAGCAGTCGCTAAGCAATCTCTAAGAGAAGAAAGAGTGCAGCTCTGGGTATAGGAGATGAATCAGAAACATGGGCATTTGGTAAAACAAGAGCCAGAAGGCAAGACACGCTACTCTGTGGAAGTACGAATAACTCTAAATGCCTAGAGAGAAGGCAATGGCGGGAAGCCGAGCAGTCACACAGCATGTTGCTGAGAGACTTGTGTGGGAAGTTAAGAAATTTAACTCCATCAGGAAAGTTGTAAGACGACGTAAAATCCCAGAACAAAGACACTTAATAAACAGACATGAGAATCAGAAACATTAATAAAAACTGCTAAGTCACAATAGTCTCATGGAATGTGGTTAGAAAGAAAAGCAAATCCTGAAGGTTAATTCTAGACTCTTACTGAAAGTCAGGCAGGCCAGTTCATGGAAAAGCAAAATGGGAAAGAAACTGTGCAAAGCGTGTGAGGATACAGGGGGCTGACCAGTGACAGCCATGTGAGGATACATGGGGCTGATTAGTGACAGCTTTGTGAGGATACACAGGGATGACCAGTAACAACCACAGAAGCAGAAATAAAGTGAGCCCTGTATCTCATGCTTTTAATGTGTCTCCCAAAAAAAATCTTTGAAAATATACTACTTGCTAATTTTATTATATATTTTAAATATATAAAACGGTATTAGTTGCCACTGGCATAAATCAGCTAGACTGTTGGATAGCTAAAGTGAGGCAGGTTCATTCAAGAAAAGACTCAGGGGGATGGACAAGAACAAAATATAATGGCATCCATGTAGTCATGAAAATGCTGCCTGTGTGATAGCATGCACCTTTAATCCCAAAACTTAGGAAGCAGAGGCAGGCACATCTCTGAATTTGAGGCCAGCATGATTACAGAGTGAGTTCCAGGACAGCCAGGGAAACACAGAGAAACCCTGTCTTGAAAAAAAAAAAAAACAACAAAAAAAAGAAATAAAGAAAATACCATTATGAAACTTTGTATGCTAACAAAATAGCTAAAAAGTGAAAAACAAAACAATAAAAATCACCTCAGTCCATGTTAGCACATGACAAACCTTCAGCTCCCACAGAGCACACAACTGCACAGCTGAGACAGGTCCGTTTCATAAATAATAAAACTAATCCAAGTCCTTAGGCTGGACAGCCTTCCCATCTGAAGAATTCAACTTTCCCCTCAAGTCACAACAGGCCTTCCCCCATGAAGCTGTCCTGGAGCTGACGGAGACGGAGAGCTTGGTCTGCTCTTTCACATTAGCCTGACGGCTGCGTGCCACAGTTTCCCATGTTCCCTGGCTCCCTCTATCTCCCTTTGCACCATCAGAACCTTCCCAGCCCTTCTCCGCTGTCTATTCTGATATGCTTTCCCATCCTTCCCATTCACAATGATCTAGATGGTGTCTGAACCTAAAGACCACTTAGGCATTTCATCGCCACGCCACCACTCACGGATTCTGAATACTTTGGACTGCTTGCTCCTAGAGGATAAGAATTACTTACCACGCAGTCTGTCACAGGGCTCTGTAGCCTATGGGTATCTAACAAATACTGAGTGAATTAAGTAACTCTATAAAAAGCATCCCTGAGCTTAGCACAGTGTTTTGTCCAGAACAGCAACTGAGTAAAAACCTAATTGATGAAAAAAGCTTTACAATGTAAAGAACAGGGAAGGAAAATCTAATAAAGACAAGGTAATTTCCACATATATTTTAGAACTTACAAGCCAAAATTCTGTATTAAATCGATTCTGGCTTTCCACAGGGACTCTCAGAGATATACATTATTTACTGTGAAGTTCTCTTGAAGAACAAAGCCTGTTTGATGATCAGGCTAGAATCAGCTGTAAAGCAAATCTGCTCTAACAAAAAAAAAAAAAAAGTGTTCTCCACCCAAGGATATTAAAGGCCAATATTTTAAAAACAAACATAACACACATCAATTTCATATGGGGCAAAAGAATTCCTCATACTGAAATAACCTTCCCTACCTTAGGCTGTTTAATTTGAAAATAATAATAATCTTCTCAAATTCTTCCAGAACACCATTCTTATCTTGACCTTTAAACAACTCAAAATATATGCTGTATATCTTTTATCCAAATGTCTTTAGCATAATAAAATTATTGTGTAATTTGACTACTTTTCTTTTTCTCACTGAAAAATTCAAAAGTCCACCCAAAATCTAGAGAAAGGATACCTTCTTCCTTGAGGAATCTCAAGCTTTCAGGGCTGAGTGTTTAGTTTGTGGAGCCCTGCAAGCTTTCAAATGCTGGGCCAGAAACCCAGGAAAACAGTTGTTTTCATTACATTCTGCTGATCATCATGACAGGGCAAACTACAAACTGGACTCAGACACCAAGGACTTCAGTCAGAATATCTTGTGTAAGTCACTTATCTTGCCTTTTATGCAACACAATATTGAAACAATGACAAACACAAACAAACCTAAGATGTAAATACACATGTCTTTTAAAACAAAGAGCATTTTGTGGAAACTGGATCTCTCACACAGGGGTTATGGGGATGAAATGGTACAGCCACTTTCTTTCTTTCTTTTTTTTTTTTAGATTTATTTATTTTATTTATGTAAGTACACTGTAGCTGTCTTCAGACACACCAGAAGAGAGCAGCAGATCTTATTATAGATGGTTGTGAACCACCATGTGGTTGCTGGGAAGTGAACTCAGGGCCTCTGGAAGAGCAGTCAGTGCTCTTAACCACTGACCCATCTCTCCAGCCCCAGTACAGCCACTTTCAATGACAATTCGACAGTTCCTCAACAAGCTAAACAGAATCACCATACGATCTAGCAGTTATGTTATCTGTATCATATGTATACTATATGTGTGTATACATATACATGAACCCTCAAGTTCCATAAGGACTATTTAAAATACTATCATTACATACATTAGCATGTCAAACACATGCCACAAATGAAATACACCTAAGTTTATGCTTTTATTTCTAATGCAGTACAAATTATAAAATTCCCTTTAGCTCAACCAGATCCTCCTGGGACAGAGCAGAGGGGTGAGGATATTCTCCTTACCGTTAGATGTATTGATACCAAAAAGAGATATTTGGTTGTTTGTTGACTGTTAAAAGATAACTTTTCTAAAAGTTATCAGAATTACCTCCCACTTCTACCCTGCACATTCCTTGTCTTTCTGACTGGGAAAATTCCCTCTCGCGCTCTCTCTCTCTCTCTCTCTCTCTCTCTCTCTCTCTCTCTCTCTCTC
>NW_021620772.1:3674603-3675870 GCF_004785775.1 Grammomys surdaster | reverse complement strand
CTCTCTCTCTCTCTCTCTCTCTCTCTCTCTCTCTCTCTCTCTCTCTCCTCCCCTACCCTCCCCTCCCCCCTCCCCTTTCCCCTCCCTCTCCCTCTCCCCCTCCCCCCTCTCTCTCTCTTAGTTATCGCTCCTCAAAGCCTTCTCTCCTTCTCTCCTTCTCTCTTTCTGGACTCCTCTTACAAATTTACAACATTCATTTGATAATTAATATGTATTTTTCCTTTAGTAACATGTGTGAGTGCATACACAAACCTTACACTGTTTAATTGTTCATCTCTCGCCAACAAAATTTTGATTTGTTTTTTAAAAGGCATCACATCTTTTTTTAGCACTTCCACAACTGTGTCCCATCATCATAGAGTGCAGAATGTATTCCTGATTAATTTTAACTAAATTATATAAAATTATGGTTTTTTTTTAACCTATAACAGTAACTTTAAAATATACAGTAGTATAGTAACACTTCCATTTCTCAGAAAAATTAACTAAGAGAACTATGAATTAGAAGAACCACTGGGCAGTGGTGGCGCACGCCTTTAATCCCAGCACATGGGAGGCAGAGGCAGGTGGATTTCTGAGTTCGAGGCCAGCCTGGTCTACAGAGTGAGTTCCAGGACAGGGCAGGCTATTAAGAGAAATCCTGTCTCGAAAAACCAAAGAAGGAGGAGGAGGAAGAAGGAGGAAGAAGAAGAACCACCATTTGTGTAGGTAGTAACAATGTGGATTATTTTAGCTTTTTCATGTATTATTATACTTAGTTATTAGACACCAAAAATTACATAGAGCTACAAATCAGAGAATAAAGAACTGGTCTTACATTAGACATGTTTTGCAGACAGGTTTTAAATTTAATAATCCCATGTAAAGAAACAGTGCTGCGGAATACTGTAAACAAGACTAACTCAAGGACGATGACCAAGCATTCCAACGGTCCATACATCTCCCCTTACACTCTATTTTCAAATCCAGTGTCCTCAATGGTTTACACTGGAACCTCCATTTTAATTCTGTTCCCAGAACTTCCTTCCAACAGCGTCCAAACCATAGTGTCCTCGTTTGTGGGATAGAAACAATGTTTACAGGACCCACATATCTCATATGGTTATGGTTCTCAGGGGTAGGAGCTTACAAAGGCATTCTAAAGCACTGAGAACAAGCTTAGCAGATATTATGCAAATTCAACTGATAGCATTATCATTGATAAAAAGTCATAGGTACACACTCATGACTCAGCCCCCCACGAGTGTGAACACAGTGCATCATGACA
>NW_021620772.1:3663964-3674593 GCF_004785775.1 Grammomys surdaster | reverse complement strand
ACTCATGACTCAGCCCCCCACGAGTGTGAACACAGTGCATCATGACATTACAAATGCCTTCAGGAACATGACCTCCAATAACAGCAACAAGTTCTGCTTCATTTCTGAATACTTTTCAGAATGATATAGAAAAATGTTTCATTATCTAACAATCCTTTTATGACTAGGTTTTTCAAATGGACTTAATAGCAAGGGAGGGGAAATGCAATGAAGAACCACAAACCCTGATTTCTTTCATTCTTTACTCCATTCTATATTATTTTACATTTTATTTATTTATTTATTTATTTATTTATTTATTGTGTTTTGGTGGAGGTGAAATACGCATGTGTCATAGAAACTCTTATAAAAGACAACATTTAATTGGGGCTGTCTTACAGGTTCAGAAGTTCAGTCTATTATCATCAAAGCAGGAGTAGGCAGCATCCAGGCATGTATGGTGCAGGAGAAGCTGAAGAGTTCTACATCTTGATCTGAAGGCAGTCAGGAGAAGACTGCCTTCCAGCAGCTAGCAGGGGGGTCTCAAAGCCCAACCCCAAAGTGACACACTTCCTCCAACAGGGCCAGTCTCCTAATAGTGCCAACCCCTGGGCCAAGCATACTCAAACCACCACATATACACACCAAACAAATAAATACTTCATTAAAAATGTTAAGCGATTTGCTATGCCATTCTACACATGTGGGATAAAATAGGTGAGTTTAAGACACTGCTAGCAATCGAAATTAAATTAGTGTAGCACTAAAAACAGGAAGTGAGTGAAGTAAAGTACAGAATATAAAAATATAGTAATCTGAGACCTTACAAAGGCACATAAGCAATTTAATATAGAAAGTACTGTCTTGATTGGCAATGTGTGGTGGCCCAACATTAACTGCAGCACTTTGGGGGCAAAAAGATCTCAGCGAGTTTAAGCCAGCCTGGTCTTCATAGGGAATTCCAGGCCAGCTAGGACTCCATAGTGAAACTGGTTTGAAAAAAATAAAATAAAATAAATAAATAAATAAATAAATAAATAAATAAATGAGAGGGAGAGAGAGAGAGAGAGAGAGAGAGAGAGAGAGAGAGAGAGAGAGAGAGAGAGAGAAACCAGGTGGAATTGGGAATTGTCTTTATTCAACAATTCCAGTGATTACTAGCCTGGTATGGTATCATATGCCTGCAATCCTAAAGTAAGAAAATTGCCATGAATTCAAAGCCAGCCATAGCTACATAGTAAGACCAAACTAAACATAACAAAAATATGAACATATAATTCATCACTGAAAATATATAAATAGCAAGTAAACATTTAAATAAGTACTCAACTTTATTACTTTCTAGGGAACACTAAACTTGATATCATTTTAACTTAGAAATAAATGTCATATAACTACATACCTACAGTATGACTAAAGTCTGAAAGAAAAAAGAATAAAATTCCATATACAGATACAGATCAAATACACAACTCTGTTTAACTGCTAAGGAGAATTTTTAGAGCGACGACACAGTCCTTTTCAAAAACAATTTAACATTTTCCTAAATATACACTTAGCATATAACCCAGACATCAGACTCCTAAGTATTTATACAAGAGAACTCAAACCTCATGATCACACAAAAACATTTCCATGAATATTTAACCCAACTGCCAAAAATTAAGTAACCCAAAGGCCCATTAGCAAGTGTCCAGACTAAGAAAACAACTGTACAGTGACAAGCTAGAACTGCTCCCCAGAATGAAAAGCAAGTAACTGCTGATGCACATGTGAACC
Organism: Grammomys surdaster; assembly: GCF_004785775.1. NCBI lineage: Eukaryota > Metazoa > Chordata > Mammalia > Rodentia > Muridae > Grammomys > Grammomys surdaster. The sequence goes on along the minus strand of NW_021620772.1, from coordinate 3,672,835 downwards.
ACGGGTGACCTGAGCGGTGACTCTCCCAGTAAAGTGTGACCGGGATGACTGTGTGCTTCACTGTTGCATTGCATGGCATCATGGCAAGGGCATGACTGCACAAAGGGCCACCAGGTCTGTGCCTCCTATGTGTGCTAAGTCTGACCAACTCCTAAGGCTATATAGTGAAGCAAATTACATGGGAACAATAGATGCATGAAGAAAAATTAACCCGAGTCTCTACCAGGCATCATGCAGGCTTTAATTACAATTGATCATACAGATATAAAAACTAAAACTATGAAACTTTTAGAAAAAATAATAAGGGTCCATTATCTTCATTGCCTTAGGGTAACAAAAGATTATTATAATAAAAATGTCATGTATATACAGATGCTGCATGCTTACCATGTTGTTACTTGCCAAGAAACCTAGGTGGACTAAAAATGTAAGTTTAAAACTTAATACTCTGAACCTATTAAGCATAATGCCCTAGCAACACAGCACATGGGGGTTGTTAATCCCCATGATTATGTGATTATGTGGCTGGTTGAACACTACACTATACTGCCACTGCCCAGATGTACAAAAGAATAAATATCGCGCTGTGTCTCACTGTCCTCCACTTTCCTAAACCAGTATGATTCCTATCTGCAGTGTAAATACTTATACACAGAGATTAATGTAGCTTTCATCATCATTACAGAAGCTTCTCTTTCCAGCAGATGGAGACCCTTATAGAAAGACACAACAGTCCGAATGCAAAGAACAGGGATTACAAGACTCCCAGCCCCAACTGATACATATATGATACAGCACTACCCTTAAAGGTTCAGGGAACATTGAAGAAGAGGGGATGAAAAGGTCATTAAGAACAAGAGGACCAGGATGTCTGCTGCAAGACTGTGTCTTTTACATGTAACAAGGTAGCTACACCCAAGAAATTTTAACTGTAGAGGAATTTTAATCCAGCAATATGGCTGCTCTGGCAAGGGATCACATCCAGAGACTCTACAGGTCTCTTTGATCCGGCTAGAATGACACAACTTGAATCCCTCTGGCTGGAATACAGACACCTTTAATCCCAAACAATGAAGGTCAAGTTAGTTTTTGAAAGTGAGTGGCAGACAAAGTGACAAATCAAAGAGATTTGACAGAATGAGAGAGAGATAGGCTCTCTTTCATGAGACCAGACAGGAAATAGAAGCTACTTAGGAGCAGCTCAGAGTACATCAGGAATGGGAGGGCAGTTCTGTTTGGTGGAGTCAGTGTGGTGCAGTCAGTGTGGTGCAGTCAGTGTGGTGCAGTAAATAGTGCAGTGGACTAGTGTGTGGAGAACAGAGGCAGTTTTACCAGGACAATTTTACAGAAACATAGGTGAACACAAAATGAGCCAGAGAATAAGAAGTAGCCAGAAGATGACAACAAATTGCCACAGCTATTTTGAGGTAGAGCAAGTCAGTAAGAAGACAAGAGAAGCCAGATTGAAGGAAGTTTGAGCCAAGACAGCTGAGTTGAGCCAGCCAGCCAGAGTTCAAAAAGGCTAAAAAGGGTGAGTTTATTCAGCAGTAAGCTTCCAAGATGACAATTACATCAAGCAAATAAAAATTACTTTTACACTTAACAGAATGGCTTGAGTGATAATACCATCAGTTTACATGCCAGTGAGAATGGGAAAAAATTCATGAATCCCCACCCTTAGATGAAAAAGCACTGCTGAGAGGGAGAGAATTAGTCTTCCTTGGTAACACATAATTGATTTTCCTGTACCAGAGTCCTCCCTGAAAACACATACATATAGGCAACAGTAAATGAACTCAGCAAACTGTGTGTGTATGTGTGTGTGCATGTGTGTGTCTGTGTGTCTGTGTGTCTGTGTGTGTGTGTAGTAATAACAATTTTAAAAAAAGAGGCAAAGAATTTGAAGGGAAATACATGGGAGAGAGCCTGGAGGAGGAGGAGAAGGGAAATTATATAATTATATTGTAATTTTTTTAAATTGCAAATTTAAAGTTTTCATTTAAGATGCAATTTCTACTAAGTATACCACTTTCACAACATATGAAATCAAATAATCAAAAGTTGAGCCATCACAGGTAATAGATATCTGTATATAATAGATACATATACAGACATATACAGCACTTCTAAAAAAATCAATACTAAAATAATGAATAGTTCATTTTAAGTAGACAAGCACTTAAAGAGACATTCATAAAATATACATCTGAAAGATGCTCAGCCACCATTAATCACCAAGTAAAAGTAAACTTAAGACAAAAGTAAAATACCATCTGTAAATTTCAGCACCTAAAATTTAAAAAGACTGACTGAATTCTGCGGTAGACATATAGAAAGGAAAACCCAACCTGTGAGAACATAAAATGCTATTACCACTTCATAAAAATCCTTCATACAGTTTCTTACTAACATACAACTATGAACAACCTGACAACTGCAGCTTTTGTAGGTAGCTGAGAAAAATGAAACCTTACATTGACAAAACACTTGTACAATAGTCTTTGCATAAAGTTCATTTATAATAGGTTCAAACTGAAAATAAAACAAATATCCATCTACCTATTTTCAGTCAAATTGTGATGTGGCTCTGAAATGGAATACTATTAAATCAAAGAGAATAATATACTACTGATACATAGCAATACGAGTGATATTATGTTCAGTATCAAAATCGAGTGAAATAAGCCAACTTCCACTGAATAAATACTGAATGGTTCCATTTGTACAATATTCAAAATACTGTGCAACTGATCAGTAATGATGAGCAAGATGATAGCTATCATGCAGGGGAAAATGACGGACAGTCAACACTGGGGAGAGAGAACTTGAGAACCCACCTACAGCGAACAGACAGGGTCTCAAGTGGGGGGACTGGGTTACCAACCCACAGTCAAAACTCTAACCCAGAATTGTTCCCGTCTAAAAGAACTGTAAGGACAAAGATGGAGCAGAGGCTAAAGGAAAGGAGGTCCAGTGACCAGCCCAACTTGGGATCCATCTCATGGGGGGCTGGAAGGCGCCAAGGCCTAACACTATTACCGATGCTAGGATGTGCTTACAGATGGAGCCTGGCATGGCTGTCCTCTGAGAGGCCCTACCAGCAGCTGACGGAGACAGACACAGATACTTACACACAACCAGGGGACTGAAGTCAGGGACCCCTATGGTTGAATTAGGGGAAGGATTGAAGAAGCTGAAGTGGAGAACAACCCCATAGGAATACCAGTTGTCTCAACTAACCCAGACCCCTGGGTGCTCCCAGAGACTGAGCCACTAACATACCAGCATGCATGGGCTGGTTCAAGGTCCCCAGCGCATATACAGAAGAGGACTGCCTGGTCTGGCCTCAGTGGGAGAAGATGTGCCTAATCCTGGAGAGACTTGAGGCCCCAGGGAAGGAGGTTTCCTGAAGTGAAGGGAAAATACCCTCTCAGAGGCAAGGGGGAGGAGTACTGGGATGAGAAACTTGGCGGGGGGGGGGGGGGAGGGACCAGGAGGAAGAGCAACAGCTGGAATGTAAATAAATAAAATAATTTTTAAAAACTGACTGGCAGGAGCTGGTGAGATGGCTTAGAGGTTGAGAGCACTGGCTGCTCCTCCAGAGGTCCTGAGTTCAATTCCTGGCGGTGGCTCACAACCATCTGTAATGGGATCTGGCGCTCTCTTCTGGCTTTCAGGCATATATGCAGACAGAACACTACATAATAAATAACTAAATCTTTTTAAAAACTGACTGGCAGAGAACACAGAACATTCTGCTATAATGGAAATGTCTGAAGCCTTAGTAGAGTAATGTTATCTTGGGAGACACACACTTAGAATAACAGCACTATGAAGGCTGATACAGGAGAACTGTGAATCTGGGCTACATATACATCCTGCCTTGGGAGTAGTGGGGATCAAACTGTACCCTTATGAGCTCCCTCCACTGAGTTACATCTTTTCCTCCAGATTGAACATGTAAAGTACATCACACTACCTGCGTATAATAAGCAAACTGGCTGTTTTCAGAAAATATGTTTATTGACTAATTCAAATCTGCACGGAAATGCCTAAGTTCACTTAGGACCTATACTTTCTATTCTTGAGCAAATCTAACTAACACCTCAGAATTATTTTACTACTATAATTCCACCTCTCATATTAGGAGATATATGAGATTTTCACCATGATGACATGATCTCTGAGGAAGTAGAAAGCAGGAAGGATTTACTCTGGCCCATGAACCTTTGGCTGTCACTACCGAACAACACAATGATGTGAGGCAAGAATGGGAAAACTAGGCAGCTCACCTCATGGAGGACAGGAAGCAGGAAAAGAGAAGGGGCAGGAGCCAAGACACACCTTTCCGGGATATCCCCAGTAACCTACTTCCTCCAGCCAGGCCCCGCCTCCTGCTTTGCCCCACCTCCCAATAATGCCATCATATATAACAGAGATTTAATCTGCTAGGTCACAACATATGGGACTCCACCACTTCCCCAAAGCCCATCAATGGCAAGTAAACTCCCACCTCATGAGCTCCCAGAAGAATCTCATATTCAATCCCTACGTCAGCATAACACATTTAACCCCAAACGGGCTTAAGCCATGCTTCTGTGGAAGCCTCTGAAATGGTGTAAGCAGCATATAAGGATGCCTACACCGGTATTTTACCAGACCTCTTAATGCTTTATTTTAAAAATAAATAAAAGATATATAATTTCTTCATTGAACCAAACATATTATGGTTTAAAAAAAAAAACTGTCTTCAAACTCAAGTAAAAGAAAACCCTTAAAACAGACACACGCAGAGAAATAGGCACAGGTACTCTGTCACAGCAGTGAAACAGGTAACGATCCTTCTAACATTACATGAGAACCAGAATTACAATTTGAGGTCCTATTGAAAAATGGCTGTGAGGTGTACTTTATCTTCTATGCTAGATTTGGTTGGGAGCAGATGATTTAGGTACTTAAGTGTATTTTCTCTAGACAAATTATTGCCATTTATATATTGTTAGCTCTCAACCCTGCCTATAAGAAGTAGCACAATGAATGATGTGTATTTACATGATCATAACGTAAACAAGTTCTATAAGGTCTTCAGAAACATTTAAACTGGCTTCGAGTTGTTAAAACAAAAAAATTTTTTTTGAACTGTGCTAGTGCACACCTTTAATCCCAGCACTCGAGGCAGAGGTAAGAGGATCTCTGTGAGGTTCAAGTCAGCCAGGGATACTCAGGGAGACCCGTCCAAAAAGAAAAGAAAATGGAAGTGGTTAAACGACGCAGCCCTGGTTAAACAAAGCAACCCTTTTAAAATACTTTTATTAATTCTGTGCGAATTTCAAAGTGTTTCCATGAGATTCCCTGGCTGCTCCCGGCCCCTGTCACGCTGTCTGCAGCACAGCCTACCTGCGCTCTCCTCTGCACCTCCAGGAGAAGTTCCGAGTACTGGAACTCCAGCTCCTTCTTTTGCTTCTGCCAGCAGCTCTCTTGGGCCTTGATCTGTTCTGCCACCTTGTTGAAGGTGTCTTCCTGAGTCTGCTGGAGCTCTCTCATTGTATCGGACTTGTTTTTACAGATATACTCCAGGTGACTTATCTATCAGTGGAAATGAAATAGAAATTGAGACATGGCTTCATATCTGTGGATGACCTACTCAAAAAAGGACCTACAATCTCCACTATATTTTACTCCTAAGATTACATAAATATATTAAGTTAAAATGTAAATAAAATAAGAACCAGAAGTTACGGGGATAAATTAGGCAGTTTAGCAGAAAATGGTATCATTTTTATACCTAAACAATGAATTTTTTATTTTTCCTCCTTCTAATAATGTAGCCTTTCCGTAATCAACTTATTTCTAGAACTGAAGCTCAAGCTATTTCAGGTATCCCTCAGTGAGAAAGAAATACTTATTTAAATGAGACTTACAAATGCAAATGCATTTTATACATAATAATGCATTTATACATAATAATGCATTACCATCAGTTTTCATATTAACAAACACTAAAAAAAACCCTTCTCTTCTAACATGCATGCCAATTAACGTTCTGAAGCTATGAGCAATGATTAAAAACATCATTGCAGAGACACAAAGCACATATTTAATTTACTCAATTTAGTTATCAGTCTGTTAACCCATTGCACACAGACTTGCAGTCCCAGCAGCATCTCTGTTCCTCGTAGTTTATTTCCCCATTTCTCAGGCCTACTTCACAAGGCCTTCGGTCATACTCTCAACTTGCTAAAGATAGAACTCACAATAATACGAGATCTTACCTTGCATTTTGTTAATACAACATATATTTTTTAAACTCTTACTTAACAGCAATTATTAGTGTGACTGAGACCCAGATACTACACTACAATGTATTTGTCACAAACACAGTTCTGGTCAGCTCAACAACCACAGGAGAAGTAACAGTATCTTAAATGGCAACATATATGGCCTGATACACCTCTTAACTTTCTGCAGTAAGAGCAGGGCTTTCTTTCTATTTCTGAAAGACTGAATTCTTAGGCTTATCAAACGGTAAAGTAACCATAAAGTCTACTGTTTTCAGAGATAATGTATACATTTCCCCTTCTAAAGTATGGGTTGTGGTTTTCTCACATAGTTTGTGGCATTTGAAGAAACAAGTCAAAATGTAACTTACAATTTTCTAAGTACTTTTAAAACAGCACTTCATATTTCCTAAGCAAAGACTTTTAAGATGATGTTTTTGAATAACTACATCCTGTTTCTATTTTATGCTAACATAAAGAGTTGGTTTATTAATGTAAATGACTAAGTTCTTTGAATTGCTTCATCAGTAAGATTAATTTATTTTCTCTTAATTAGGTCCCTGTGGCTGATACCGGCTAGTAGTATTAGCATGTCCTGCACAGAAAGTGGAGCTGAGAGACTTCATACAGACTTCAGTCACATTTACACGCCTAGAGCAGTGGCATCAAACTGAGCTGTAGACAAGCCATAATTAATGGTTCTGAATTATTAACATCCAAATTCTTTTTGAAATAAGATGAATGTCAGCCTCTCTTAATGATACTGTGATGTGGACAAATGTCACTGAATTTAATGGAGGTGTCTGGTGCCTGAGGACAGTTACCTTCTCATTAGCCCTGTTAAGGTCTGCAATGAGGGCATCAACATTCTCCTGCAAGACTGCACAGAGCTCAGACCAAGAGAATTTATCCAACATGCCTTCTGGTTGTTTTATGAGCACACAGCCTGCTACCAAGTGCTGATACAAGGTGTGAAGGAAGGTTAGCTTCTCCTGCAAGAAAAAAGGACTCGTTAACTCCTGAATACAAACACTGTACGAAGTAAAATACATAATACAAATAATAGGAAAATGCATTTTTAAAATCTAGAATGAAAAGACTGAAGTTTCAGCTATTATCATTTAGATGGTCTTTTCCCTCACATTCAGAAACAAGCATTAGATAAAATACTGGGTATTTCTTAGACTGATATTCAAAACACAAGTATAATTAGATACCGGAACACAGGATCTGTGACTTAGTTTACTACTGCTGGTGATGTGAGTACCTGCTTAGGTCTAAGCTTTATTATCTGTAGCACAAGGTATCTGTGTTTTAAAAGAACCTTTCATTAGAAGCCAATATACTAATTCTATATTTTCTTACTTATATTCTAAAAAACAGGCGTTAGTTAGGTCATAAAATGGTATGGAGATAACAGTGTTATTCCACTCTGGTGAAAGGCAAGGTACTTTAGGCGTCTGCAATCACACAGTTTCTCCCTCCCCCACAGATTCCACTCTACTTATCACATATAGGAAATCTATCCCAAGCCCCTTAGGCGAAGCACACAGTGATATGAAAGATACAGAAGAAGGGCTCATTTGTTTCCTCCACTTAAAGGTTTATATTGTATTCTGCATACTAGGCATCTGTGGGTGTTTAAGTATTACAAAGTAACAGAGCAATTTAAAGTGGACACATTTTCAAAACTGCCCAATTAGAAACATGTTTGAAAACTCCTTTAAAAGCATATTGTCATTATGATCATTAACTATCCACTGCCAAATGGGAAACGGCCTTAAGATATTTATTCTGTTCTAGAATCCAGTATAACTCTGACTTATCTTGAGCACACTTAGAGGACTTAGTTACTAAGATGGCATCTTTATAGCTAGTTCATCTCAAAAGATGAAACTCTAAAGATAAAGTAATTGTGATGTTGTAAAATGAACATCTTATGTGGATAAAAACAGTTCTCTCAAAATGTTTCAATATATCAGCAGGAGGAAAAAACCTGAAAGAAGAAAAACTAGGAGAAAATGGAAATGAAAGTGCAGATTTTAAAAAACACTAAATATAGTATATTAAAAGTTTTGTTTTGTTATTGGAAGTCGTGACAATCATTCTCCTAAACATTTCAAAGTAAGAAACATTAATATACCTGTATACTGTCCCTTTTTTTCAAATACAGTAATTTAAAAAAAATAAAAATTAAGCAAATAAATACAAAAGGACTGGATTAAGAAATAAAAATGTTGGGGCTGGAGAGATGGCTCAGTGGTTAAGAGCACTGACTGCTCTTCCAGAGGTCCTGAGTTCAATTCCCAGCACCCACATAGTGGCTCACAACCATCTGTAATGGGATCCAATGTCCTCTTCTGGTGTCTGAAGACAGTGACAGTGTACTCAAATAAATAAATAAATACGTAAATAAATCTTTAAAAAAAAAGAAGAAGAAATAAAAATGTCAGCTGGGCGGTGGTGGCGCAAGCCTTTAATCCCAGCACATGGGAGGCAGAGACAGGCGGATTTCTGATTTCAAGGCCAGCCTGGTCTACAGAGTGAGTTCCAGGACAGCCAGAGCTACATAGAGAAACCCTGTCTCAAAAAA
>NW_021620772.1:3644166-3663864 GCF_004785775.1 Grammomys surdaster | reverse complement strand
AGAGAGAGAGAGAGAGAGAGAGAGAGAGAGAGAGAGAAAGAAAGAAAGAAAGAAAGAAAGAAAGAAGGAAAGAAAGATGTCTGTGCATCATGACACATGCCTTTAGTCCCAACACTTAGGAGACAGAGATCTCTGTTGACTTTGAGGCCATCCTGGTCTACACAGTAAGTTCCAGGATAGCTGGGGCTCTATAGAGAAACCCTGTCAGGAAGAAGAGGAAAGGAAAAACTACTACCACAAATATACTAGGCGCTGTTCCTTTCTAAGCAGTTAAAGAATGACGTCTACACTTTTAAGTGAGTTGAAATGTATAAAGAACTGATTAAGTACAATTACACAGGTCTAATTCTCAGGCACTAAAGTCCTCCTCCACACTTTTACTAATGATCACAGCTCTACTCAAAGCAGCTTCTCCTTAAGAAAGCTCACTGTGTCACATAAAGTGCTTTTCACTCGGGCTGTGATAAACCAGCCATGGTAGTCATCCATTTGGTGTGAAAAGATCATTTTAAGATCCACAATCACTTCACACATGTTGACCAACCACAGCACTCTAGACACTGGCTTTAGAGTATAGTCGGGCTTCCAGTTTCCTTTATTTTAATCATTATCCAATGTATAGAACAATTCCAGCCCCTTCATGTGGACACAATTGAAATCCCAGACTCAAAGACTGGAAATAATGTTTCCTTTTTACTCTCTTGGCACTGAGGTTTGTATTTGCTGAAATAATGAATTCAATATGCAGGAATTTAGATAAACGAACCCACCAACTATCCCAGAAGTAAAAGGAAACTATACACAGAATGGGCTCATACAGAATATGAAATGTTTGTTATATTTTAAGAAGTCACTGATAGGACTGAGGAGACAACAAAGCAGTTACGAGCACTGACTGCTCTTGCATGGGACCTGGGTTCAAATCCCAGCACCCACATGATGGCTCACAAGAGTCTTTAACTCCAGTTCCTGGGGATCTGGTACCCTCTACTGGCCTCTGTGAGCATCAGACATCCACATGGTGCACAGACACACATGCAGGCAAAATGCCCGAACGCATAAAAATAAATAAATCTCAAAATAATTTTAGCAAGTTACTAATAAATAAAAGTGGATAGAAGGGTAACTATTCAGAGTATCCAAATTTAATTTTAATTTTGTGAAACTCTTCTTTTTCCCAATTTTCCTTAGTATCTCATGATTATCAAGGGAAAGGAGGCTGTCTGAAGACATTAATCTTGTTTTACAACTATGAAAATTGAGACATGGGGCAACAAACCTACATGGCTTGCCTCCACTCATGCTTGCTGTAAACAGAAAAAAACAGGATCCAAGTCCAAATCTATTTGGTTATAGAAAAATTCTTTCCATCAAGCCAAGCTGTAGGATGACTCTAATAAAAAATGATGTTGTACTGGCAAACAGGCCAACCTTGACCAGCCAATAAGAAACATGGCATCGTGAGATACGACAGATCCAAGCAGGGAAGAAAGTTGACGTCCACGTGACATGAGGGTTGAACCAGGTTGCTTTTGTTTCTCACAGAGCAGTAAGTGATTTTGTAACTGTGAGGAACATTTCAAAGCATGACACTCAGAACAGCTCTTAAGTGAAATCAAATATGGGTACCACTGGTCACTGGGGCATGTAATGCACACAGCTGAGATCTGGGCACGGCTTTCCTAGCTCCCCTCTGTCTGGGTGATACCTCAGCGTCCTTCTGGAAGGCCTGCGACAGCTTCTGCAGCTCGCCCTCACGCTGTGCGGCACAGGCCTTCTCCTTCTCCCAGCAGTGCAGCACATTCTGCAGCTCCACTTTCAACGAGGCGATCAGAGCCTCTCGGTCTGCACACTTAGCACGCAGGTGACTTAGCTCCTTATGGGCCTCAGTCAGCTTCTGCTGCAGCTCCTGTCAGAAAGACCAAGTAAAGAGACCGTAGGAGTGGCGGAAGGTGAGAGGCACACAAATAACACATACATGGTGAAAACCTTCAAAACACTAGTGTAAAATAATAGTCATTTGTTTATGATGCAAAACATTTAGGGAATTTTACAGAATCTATTTTCCAAGTAGAATTTTTTCATTCAAAAATTAGAAATTTCATAATGTTTAAACACATACTTACATTTTATTAAAACTGCATGTGCCAAAAAGTTATTTAAAATGAGGTTTCCTTGTAATGCATTGTTTTAAAAGGGTAGTTTAAGAATAAAAAAATTTAAAACTTTAACAACACTTAACACGGAAAACCATAAACCTCTTTATCTTTAATGTAAGGACATATACTCTCCAATGACATTCCAAATACTAATACTAATAAAAAAAAATCTCAACAATGAGACTTACATTTCCACTAAATTATGCTATCAAATAGTCCATTAGAAACTCAGGATCAAGAATATTGAGAAACTCAAATTTAGCAACTCTGTAGCCAAAACTAACACAGAAAATAAAATCAACTATTTTCCTGAGCCTTAGCCAGCTGTGGTCTCAGCCCATTAACCAGACATGATGTACTATAAACAATGGCTCCACCCAGAAAAGACAGAAACTGACACTCCCAACACATGTGCTTCCGTGAAATGTGTTCAATACTTATCTAAAGCAGGACCCTCAACCTCAAAGCATCTTAGTCTGTAATATTATAATCATATCAGGAAAACAAAGTTTGTTTTAAACCAAAACTGTTTGATCAACAAAAAAAATGCAAATGTGCATTCAAAAATACTTTGAAAATGGAAGCTTTACTTTCTGGTATCTCTAAGATAATCCCTTCATAATATATTTGTCTTTTAACAAAAGGAAAAGGTTATTGCAATACCTTTATATTTTTAATGTGAGACTCAATCTTTTGTTTGGTAGAATCCAGTTCGTTGGATGTCTTTTCCTTGGCATCATTTATGTTGTTTAGCTGATGAAAGAAATACAGCTTTTTGACATTTCTTCAAGAAGGAGTGACCCAAAAGCTAACATTCAAATGCCTGCTATGCGGTTACTTAGGCATAAATATTTCAACAGTGATTGAGTCTTAGGTGCAACGCTTCTTCTGGTTAAAGGCTATGCAGTTTCTGTCACATGCTCACCTGGCTGCAAAGAGAGCATTCAGTCTTAAAACGCCAGGGATGTTCTTATTGTGCCCGCTATCTAGATAAAAGAATTTTGTTCTTACTGTAAACATAGCTTTATTCTTAAAATCCTACTGGACCGAATGCCAGAAGCAGTGGTATCTATAAGGGAGGAAGAGAGAACAGTGCAGGAGACTGTTGCTTTACATCAAGAGGGTATTCACTGGTCCCTCACTCCGCATGACAGCTTCGGGGTCAGTCACAGGCAGCCCTACTGGGAAGGCTGTGGCAGGTCATCAGTTGGTCCTGCTCCGCCTGTGATTTATTTTCTTTGACAGTTCATTCTTCTTTCTGTCAGGCTGCTCTTTTTGCTTTCTTTGCGGCCACCCCCTTGGTCTCCCCACTGCTGTCTCTGGCACTGGTTCACAACAAAGCACATTACTAAGCCAAAGCCTGCTGAGTCGACTTTTCAACTGTGCTGAGGATCATGTGACATCCATCCTCCCAAATAACAATTCGCTGTGGGTAATGTTCTGAGTTACTCCGAAGCTTCCAGGCCTAGGCCTCAAAAGAACTTCAAAACTACTAACAATCCAGGTTGTCTTGTCTCTCTAGGAAAAACTTAGCACTGTCTGTTCTTCAAAGAATTTAATTGTTTTAATGGTCACTTTTTTCTTGTGAACAATTATAGAAGGTGTTTTTAAAAAACAGACTAATCCTTCTTTGTCCACCCTGCATACCTAAAATAAAGGAAGCCTCTACCAATAGAGTACACGAAGTGAATTTACAGGTTTTGAGTTTCATAAACCAAAGAGATTAACTCTAAGCTATGTGACTTGTCTGTGGCTGTACAAAGAGCTGTTGTTTTGCTAACTAATGTAGTTACGACATATGCTAATTTGACAAGAAATATCTAGACAAACTCTTCAATTTTTAAAGCATGAATTCATAGAATATTTTAATACCCAAGAAAATTATTAACTCACATATTAAACAATACAAATGAGATGACAAACAGAAACATGAGCCTTTTTAATCTGCAAATTAACAGCTTCCAGTCTACATCAAACAGATATTTGTTTTTAAAAACTTCTAACAACACTTAACTCCCTTTAGAGCACGAAAATTAATTTCCGTTTTTATTAAGATTTCTGTGGCTTAGAAACCGTTAAACTCTTAATGAAACCTAAATTCTTCAAGCTACCCACAAATCATAAACATGCTGACATTTAAATGGAGGATGTTTCACTTAAATTCCCAGCACAGATAAGTTACTCAGGCCAAGGGACAGGATCCTTTCATTGTGTGTCTGCAGAATTACAAAATGGGAGTGAGACACTACTTTAGGCCACACTTGAAGAAAGAATGGTGACAAGGGTTGATTATTTCTGTATCTGTGAAGCTGTCAATTCAACATCCCCAATCTTTTTGACCTCTGTAACAAGCAAGGGCTGCATACTGGTACTGCCTGAAGGCCGTGTGTGGAGCCAGACAGTCCACGTGTTACCTCATTAGATGCATCTTCCAGCTTGTTCTGGTAATCTGTCAAGGTCCGCCTCAAAGTCTCAAGGACGACAGAGAAGCTGGGAGGCTTATCTTTGTCCTTGTGGATGCCTGGAGAAAAGGATGGGATGAAAACACACCCTTAAAGTCACATAGGCTCAAAAGCTAAGCAAACAGTAACAGAGACATTACAATTAGTAAGAAGGCCAAAAGACATGAAACATTGAACAGAAATTTATTCTCTAGGCACATGGCTGTACAGCCAAGTGTTGATACTGTTTCTAAATAAATGAGCAAATTAAAACTCAGAATACAGTAAGTTCAAATGTGTTTCTACCTTATCAAGACACTTATTTTCCTTCATACCACCTAAGCAACAGCAGGGACGCATGGACCTATAACCCAACAATTAAACCATCTCTATTTGTATTGTTTAGAGGAATTACGTATATTTACTGTCTCTTTTTATGGTCAGTAAGGCATTTTACAATAAGCTATTTTGCTTAAACAATAACTTCTGAATCAAGAATATATCATTTCCTACTATATTTAGAAATACTCTTTAATACCTAAAATTTTTATATTGTAATCTTAAATAAATAATAAAAAGCTACTAAACACATAGCTCACACCATGTCTTGAACACAATCCTCATAGCTTATATTTATTAAAAATATTAATATTTTCATATTACACCCTCAAACTACTTTAATATAGTTAGAACATAAGTCAAATTAATGGGGCCAATCGAGGTTACATGGTCAAGTATAATTTCAAATATTATGCCAAAAGAATAAAAACTAATGCTACATTAGAACTAATAGTACATTTTATTTATCATTCTTTAAATATTAAAAAAAAGTATCAAATTTAGTCTGGAAATATTTAGGCAAAAAGTATTTTTCATGTCCTCTTCTAATTTCTCTCCATTATATTTTATAATCCAACTATTTCACTATATAAGAAACATTTTCAAAAAAAGAAAAGACGTTAAAGAAGCATTCATGAGGTAGGCATGGTAGCACACGCCTTTAATCCCAGCACTGAGGAGACAAGCAGGCAGATTCTGTGAGTTGGAGGCTAGCCTAGTCTACAAAGTGAGTTTTAGGCTAACCAGGACTAACTAGTGAGACTTTGTCTTTAAAAACTAAAAATACATAAAAGAAGAATTTGAAATACGTGTTTTATGGTTCCTTCATTTACATAACTAACTGAATCCCCACTGTGTATTGACACTGGGCATTAGACACTGGGACGTGAGAAAGGTCAAAGGTCAATGTAGTGTCTGCTCACATGATATGTACAGTGCAATCAGAGGAGGTAGGGTGGCTATACAGTGATTGACATCATTCATCCATTTCTCAAGTAGTCATGTCCTGGAACTCATAGGGGACAGGACAGAAGGCAGGAGTAAAGAGAAGATGGCAGGGAAGTTCTCAGTTAGCAATAAATCAACTTTATTCATCTCGGAATATTGCTGATATTTATGGCTTTAATTTGGAGAAAATGGAATAAAGTTAAGGCATTTAGCAAAGTATGCTTAAATACTATCTTTAGTGTAGAAACGAGTTAGATTTTCTTAAGACTAAAATAGTCAACTTCAAAAGAATGTGAAGCAATACTTACTCTAAAGAGAAAAAATACCCAGGCTGAGCCACAGGAGTGGAGCGGATACACGGCTACGTCTCACTCTGAGTTGAAAAGATGATTCACTGCACTTTTCAGCATCTTCATTAGTTATCAGGGGAATCTCGTTCAGTGAACCCTGGTGGTCCTGACCACACTCACTTCCTTCACATTCCCCCAGGTCCACCCTCCCACTCTTGCGCCCTCCCCACCAATAGGAAGAAAAGTACACCAAGTTCAATTTGTGTTTCCCATACACTCATTGAAGCATGTCAGACTCCCAGCCCCTTACAGAAAACTGAGTCCTTCCCCACTCCCTCCCAGAAGCCGTCAGCTTCACGTGAAGAACTATATTTCAGCATCCTAATCACAGTTTTAAAGGCCTCTCTTCAATAGCTTCATGTCTGGACCGTTTCTTTTTTGGAAAGAGGGTTGGTGCAGCAGCCTTCAGTGTCACTCATTCTCAGCTGTGAGTCTGTAGCCATTGATACCACTGCAAAAGATGCCACCTTGCCAACAGCAGCCAGGGCAGCACGGACACCAGACATTGGCATGGCCTCCAGCAGTAATACAGACCATGTACATCAACACAGCCTCCAGTGGCAGCAAGACCCTCATCATCAGCCTCCAGCAGAAGCATGGGCCAAAAACATCAACATGGTTTCCATTAGCAGACAGATCAAAAACATCTACATGGCCTCCAGCGCAGCATGGACCAAACATGGATGTCTCCTGTAGTGGCCCTGATGGACAGTCGTACTGAGTATGTTTTTAAACTGATCACTTACCCAAAATTAAAATAGGTATAGTTCTGCCACTGCACAAAATTGGCTGTAAATAAATCATTTTAAAACAGCCAGAAAATCTGCTATATTTTCGGGATAAAACTTACTCTCAGAAATTCAGAGGAAAAAAATCAGCAGAATATTAACATTTTATGGGTCAATATGTCCTCTCCTTTCTGACTGATGCACACATTTCTATATTACATAAAATTAAATTTTCTTGCCTAAAGAAAATTTAATTCACACAGTAAGGTTTCCTTGAAGTATAAGTTATGCTTTATTGTCCCACCAATATCCATTATCAAGTGAATGACTATCCTTAACGTGACAGCACACTTACAAGAAAGGAGGGGGACAGCGAGAGAAGGTGGATGGGGGGGTGGGGTCAGGGAAGGAAGGGAAGGGAAGCTGATCCCACCAAGTAATCACTGCACCACAAAAGAAAACTTAATATCAATTAAAACTACCCAGTCAGAGGTTTAAAAATCCCACCAGGAACAGAAAAAAAAAACATATTTACAACAGTGATAATTAGCTTTTTCAGAAGTTAAATTCAAAATTAAAAATAGCTACAAGTAAAATTACTGCGTAAATTATACATACAAACAGAGAAAAAACTACTCACAAACAGTTATTTGTCCATACTGACTTGACATCCATAATCAGTTTTGTAAATAAGAACAGTAAGCTTAAAATCACTGTGAATAACTTAATACCAGCTTGCCCAGGAACAAACAACAAGCATACACGTTAAAACAATAAGCAAATAAATAAATGGCTACCTCAGGCTACACTTTTACTTCAGTTCGAAATAAGCTGGTTTTCTCTCTCTTCCTCTCCCACTGCGTGTCTCTGTACACAGAAGCTAACCTAGACTTTCATGCCTTGTCTCATGGATAAAAGGCAGACCTCCCTAAGTTACAGATGTGGCTACACTAGGACGTGTTGCTCACTGGGGAGCACTTTGCAGGGTTGGGGGGCAGCGGGGTGAAGCACCAGCTGGAGTTAGCTAAAACAAGGAAAGAATGGAGCAACTTTTGGACACTTCGATATCTGGAAAAACTGGACACCAGACTGGAGCTGACACTAGTTTGTGAGTCAACAGAACAGGAGCTTACGGAGGTCACATGAAGTCAACTTTGACTAAGGTCTCTCTAGGATCTGCAGGTCCCTGACCCCACCTCAGAGTTACTTCCTTCATTTGGAATACAAAGCTAGAGAACACAAAGGTGACATCAGGGACATGTACACTCTAGACTTTGGATGGTGACATTACCAATGACAACCAAGTGTGGAAGAAGGCAGGTAGGAGTCACTACAACTTTTTTTTTTTTTTTTTTTTTTTTTTTTTTGGTTTTTTGAGACAGGGTTTCTCTGTATAGCCCGGGCTGTCCTGAAACTCACTCTGTAGACCAAGCTGGCCTCAAACTCAGAAATCTGCCTGCCTCTGCCTCCCAAGTGCTGGGATTAAAGGCGTGCACCACCACCACCTGGCTACAACTTTTATCTATTAAAATATAAGTGAAAAATGACGTCACATTTTGGGGGAGTAAACATGTCAACATCAGGGCCTCCAGAAAACCTGGAGTAGTGTTTCCCAACACACATCAGCACCAACTGGCACATCTGAAGAGGTGCAGCATGGGAGCAGGTGTGAGGAGACTGAGTGAACAGAACCGCAAGGGATACCGACTTTTATAGCTGCCACTAGAAACAGTTTTGTTGTTGTGTGTTAGAGTGAGCATTTTCCAGTGGCTAGAATTGAGTAACTCACTCTGTCTCTCTACTACAGGCAACCAAAACAATTTCTTTCAACTGGCAGGACAATGATAAATCATTTCTCTGCTTTAGAAATACATCACTGCTAGCTCTGTATCATAACCTAGTATATAAAAATACTCACCAACTTTCCATTCATGAAGGTACCTTATATATGTTCTATTAGTTTCTTCTAAATCAATAGTTCTGATTAGTATGGTAAGCAGAGAAGAAACTTTTAGGATTTTGGAGCAAAGTAGTCCATTCTCTAAAGCTAGCTATTCTCCTCTGAAGAGGTGACTTTGGACTTGCTATGATCATCAGATTAAAAAGGCATGGCCACCAATATGCTATGTGACCTAGTGTGAACCATCGCAAAACAGATGGTGACTGATTTACCAACCTATAAATTTCACTCAGTCATCAAGTAAAGTAGTACACACGAGATTAGTCTTGGCCTCATCCTGAAAGCACAAGTTGATTGCGTGGGCAAGTAATGCAGACCCTATAGATATGAGTATGAGTATGAGTATGAGTATGAGTATGTCTACTCTCCTAAACCATACTTTGGATGCTTGGAACATTCTCCTTAACCAGATGACTTATGAAGGGAAATGAACCTCAAAGTGTTTTTGATGTTACACAGACACCACTCAAAAACAGACAGCTACAAGGGCACTATATCTCCACTTGAGAATGGCTCTGAAAGACAATAATGAAAGAAGTCAGTCTGGGCAGAACATCTAGTAAAAGCTTGACTGTTGTCATCCCTGCAGCAAGAGGGCCATAGATATAAATTTATGAGCAGTATCTAAGCGCTTGGCTGAACAGTCAGACTTGAAAAGAGCATAAATAAAAACTGGTAACAGAGTTGCAAAGGAAGAGTATGTGGACAGTCTTCTCCAAACAGGCCATGAAGCCAACTCAACTTCAGTAAAAAAACAACCTTAACAACCACAAAGACAAAACGAATCATTCTATGAATATAAGGCATCTTCTTTCCCCTGATACCTGTGCCCATGCTCAACAGAACAAAGGAGTCATGGCAGCAAAAATGGAAGTAA
Organism: Grammomys surdaster; assembly: GCF_004785775.1. Taxonomy (NCBI): domain Eukaryota; kingdom Metazoa; phylum Chordata; class Mammalia; order Rodentia; family Muridae; genus Grammomys; species Grammomys surdaster. The sequence goes on along the minus strand of NW_021620772.1, from coordinate 3,654,062 downwards.
TCCTCTACCTCAACAATATGTAATTTGATTCACCTGGGCTCAGGTGAATCAACCCCTACTGAGTACCAAGTTGTCAGCTGTCGGCAGTAAAGACAAACAGGGTGTATCACAAGACATCAAGCATTGGGTAAACCAGCCAACTACCAAGTAGCAATATAATTATGCTGAGGCATCTCCACCATGAAATGGACAGTGTTTTGTTCTTACTAAGATATATGTATAAATTTTCCTTCCCTGATCATAATATTTCTTTTTTTTTAAGGTGGCTTTTATTTATTTTTTTGTTTTTCTTTTTTTTTATATTTATTTATTTTATGTATATGAGTACACTGTAGCTATCTTCTAACACACCAGAAGAGGGCATCGGATCCCATTACAGATGGTTGTGACCCACCATGTGGTTGCTGGGAATTGAACTCAGGACCTCTGGAAGAGCAGTCAGTGCTCTTAACCACTGAGCTATCTCTCCAGCCCCCTCATAATATTTCTGATGAAACCATTCTCTGAAAATTTTAAAAAACCATCTTATTCCATATCATGTGTTCCAAGCACCATTACTTCAAAACCAGAGAACTCATTTTATAATGTAAGAAATGGAAAAAAATGGTTGGTTTTCATATAAGTCTCTGTTCTTACTGTTGCCATCACTGTGCAGTATCTGGCAAACACACAAAAAATTAGTCAAGTGGCAACTGAAAGCTCACAATGTCAGACAGATGGCAGCATCTCTGGTATGAGGCTAAGAGCCCTCAGGAAGCAATGCACACTAAACCAGCAATCAAGACAAGGTGTTGCTCCTCTCACTGTCAATCCTGACATCAAATGTTGGAAACAACACTGGCTCACCTCACTATTGCTTCTCACGATACAAGAGTGAAGGATCTGTCTCCCTTCCCAGACTATGGCTTGGTGGCTTTAATTCTTAATTCTCAAGAAAGAATGGCTACAAGAATGAACTACAGCAACGTTTCCATTAACACTGCTGATATGACTGCTACCTAGTCTCCATGCAGGACCACATGGCAGGGACACAGGAACAAAGATAGGTCTTCTGTACTGGGGAAGCTGGTATTTATTGTCAAGGGGGAAATAGTAGTAAGAAGGAGTACATCTAATACACAGAAAACACCACAAAAAGCCTAATACTACATTTGGGTGTTTTGAATGTTAATAGAGCCAGGCTTGGTAGCACATGCCTATAATGCCATTGTTTGGGAGAGGCAAGCAGATCTCTGTAAGGGGAAGTCTAATCTGGTCTACACAGAGTGTCAGGCCAGCCAGCACTGCACGGTGAAACTGAGGCTCAAAATACAGAGTCAATGGATGGGGAACGAAACTGTAATATACCATAGATGGAAACAGAGTAAGAAAAGATGGAGGAAAGATTGCAACGGAGTCCAAAAGCAGCGCCGGCCTCATTTGTTCCTCCGTTGCTGTATAAACACTACAACCAAAAGCAACCTGAGGAGGAAAGTATTATTTCAGCTTACAACTTCCAGGTCACACTCTATCCCTGAGGGAAGTAAGAAAAAGAACTCAACCCAAGAGCCTGGAGGCAGAAGCAGAGCAGAGGCTAGGGAGGAACTCTGTTTATTGGCTTGCTCCCCATGGCTTGTTCAACTTGCTCTCTTATATAACTCAGTAGTATAAGCATCCTCTCAGGAGACAGCCATCTTCCTCACTGGACCTTTAGTTAGATCCTCCAATTCATAAGCTGGACAGTGCAATGGTGAACAGGGTATCTACCATCAAGGAGAGAGCACACAGGGAAGTTGACAGAACTTTTCATTCCATTTCTGTTGCTTTGTGCATGTGTATATGCTGTGTGTGTGTGTGTGTGTGTGTGTGTGTATGTGTGTGTGTGTGAGAGAGAGAGAGAGATCTGACTCATTTATTGATATATATATGTATATATATACACATACATACATATATACATACATACAGTATAGGCTAAATATTTCTCTGATTTCCAGTACTACTGTATGTCTTCAACTTTTTTATACATTCATATGCATAAAACTAGGGCCATTTTATCAGCAAGTGTTACTTTGAATACAATTCTTTAAAAAAAAACCATAAGAAAACCAGTCAGGTGGTAGTGGTACACACCTTTAATCCCAGCACTTGAAAAGCAGAGGTGGGTGGATCTCAGGCTAGCCTGGTGTACCAAGATAGTTCCTAGACAGCCAGGGTTACCCAGAGAAACCCTATCTCAAAAAAGAAAAAAAAAATCACAAATAACCAAATGAGTATTTTATAAAACATAAATAAGTACTGAGTCAGTTTAATATTTAGAATTTTAATTATGTAAATATTTTCTTTCTGTAGTACTATAAGCTCTATAATTTAAAAGTTAAAAAGAAACCAAAGTTAACCAAACTCAGAATGAAACAAAAAAAATTCACTGACTCAATTAAAATTCACTGAATATAATTTACATCTATGAAAAGGAACAGGAAAATGGGCAGAACAATCGTGTATTTTAAAACATTGCAGTTAACAAGAACCAAGACTGACTTCTGTGAAAGCCTAAGAAGCTTGGGTACAACTACTGTACCTGTTACTCTTCTGTTGTCATCAAACCAGAGCAAGGAAGAAAGGGTTTATTTTGGCTTAAGATAGAGACCATACAACTGGGAAGAAATGGCAACAGTCAGGAAAAGCATGGCAGCATGAAGCTCTGCTGGGTAAGCAGGAAGCTGGCTGGTCACATCTTCATCCACACCAGGGATCCAAGATTACAGGAAGTGGGGCTAGACACTAAAGCTCAAAGCCTACCCCGTGGTGTACTTCCTCCAGGTTACAGGGCCCCTCCAGACAGCTCCTTTGAGTTTACAAACACACAAGCCTCTGGGAGGCATCTCTCAGTGAAACCAGCACAACTGCGAAGCGAAAACTGGTGCGAGCTGTGAACAGGAGAAAAGGCAGGGCAAGCCAACGACAGAAGACAAGCACACAGGAGGTTGCTGGAGTGACGAGCAATTATCGTAGAGTTGAGTACCCTACAATTATTATACAGTTGAGTACCCCACGATTCTCTAAAACACTGTGAAGAGATAAAGCAAGAGAAGTGGCTTCTATCTTTGGCATTTAAACAAAGTACATGTTTGAAACAAAATATTCTGACATTTGTGGGCATTCTTTGTATTAGGAAATAATATATGTTTATATTATTAATAATATATAAAGTCAATAATATATGTAGCCATATACTTCTATAATACATTCCATGTATTTACACAAATTTGGGATATTACAGAGTTGTGGGGTACTCTTAGCAAGGTCACTCCATAGGATTTCATGAACTAAATCTATGATATTTACGAATTACTGAGAATTTGGTCACTATTCTCAATGAACTGGGAAACTGCAGGAAAGGAAACATCTAGCAAACAGCATGGGTAGAACACAAGTGCTGCTCCTACAGCCGCCCTCAGCCTCTGCAACCCAAGAATCTCTGGCTGGTCATAAAAATAATCAAAATCCCAAAGTGACATTAGGCCTGGGAAGTATCTCTATTTGAAAGAAATCAAGGAAGAGAAAAAAAGGGAAAAGTCCAGTTTGTTTTCCTGACTTTCCTAAAAGGACTCCCTGAGACTGCCCAATTTATTATTATTAGGCAACCTTTACATGTCTATAAGCATCCAACTCAGTGGCTGTTTGTGTGGGGTGTGTGTGTGTGTGTGTGTGTGTGTGCATGCGCGTGCGTGCGTACGCATGTGTATCTAATGAATGCAGTGCCAGTGAAGGCTACAAGAGGGCAACAGATCCACTGGAACTACAGCTACAGACAGCTACACACTGCCACATGGGTGTTAGGAATCAAAACCTTGTTCTCTAGAAGAGCAGCAGGCAGAGCTCTGAACTGCTGAGCCATGTCTCCATTCTCCTGTGGCTACTTCTTCATGGGTTCTTTAGTCTGTCTGAGTAGAAGGAAAAACAGTATTTCTACAGTATTACAAATTCAAGGAAGGAAAAGCTAAAGGGAAACCCACCATAGTGAAGATTCGAGACTGAACCACAAGAAAAATTTCGTCAACATTCACAGTCTGATGTCTGCCAGCTTTAGAATACAGCAAACACTGTATTAGAAGAAATTTTATATATGAGGCAGAAGACTGCATGGGCTCAAAAGCAGAAATTGATCCTTCCCCCACCCTCCATCCCCACCAGGGGAGAACAAAGGGGATTTAGGCAGTGCTGTCTCAGTATCCATAGTTGGTAGGAAACAGAGGAAAGATAAATGTCCCTGCCTAAGTACAGGGAGGCTGTCCTGTCCGACAAAGTAAGCGGTCATGGAGGAACTTCTACACTACATAAAGAACTGTACATCTTCTCCACTCAAGGTCAATCTTTCTGGTGACTACCACAAGCTCCCAGAGACTACTATAATTTAGAATATTTCATGACTACACTGATAACTACAGAGATTAAAATGTAAAACAAAGTCAGCTGTGCTATTGTGCACCTTTAAACCCAGCACTCATGAGGCAGAGGCAGGCAGATCTCTGTGAGTTCAAAGCCAACCTGATCTACAAAGCAAGTTTGAGACCATCCAAGGCTATGTAGCAAGACCCTGCATAGAAAAAACAAATAAATAAAAAATTTAAACAGACTTCAGCATTCTTTTAATTTATGTATATCTTTAGTCATAGTCATTAACTTCCAAGTGACTACTTTACACTGCATACTACCCTGTACATTAGTGAATGTAGACAACGTAGATGTAGTAAGAAATGCACAAAGAGTATGCCACAAATGTGTGACAATAGTAAGTGCACCAGCACACACACACACAAAACTCCAACAGAGAAAGGAGAAAGGTGGTGAGGCAGAACACATGAGAATATGCAGAAGATAAGTTTCAGGGACACTTGAACATGGGTTTGAGAACAGAAGGAGGGAGCTATGCAAGTATACACACTGAAACAGCAGCAGCAGCAGCAACCACAACAATAGCCCTCCATCTAGAGACAAGGTCCATCATAAAGACCTAAGACAGGAGAATGCTTGGTGTGTTCAGGAGCAGATAGGAAGCTAGAGGACCAGACAGGGGGATTAACAGAGAGTGCGGTCAGTGGATGAGAGAGATAGAAGCCAACCACTGCTAGCATTTTGGCTTCTACATGATATGCAAAGCCTAGGCAGTTTGGAGCAAAGGAAATCCATGCTCTCACAAGTTTTGCTGCTGTTCTCTTCCGGCCTTATTAAAGAATAATTGACTATGAGTTCAGGTAATACAGTGATTTGTTGTATATTCACACTGTGAAATGATTCTCACAATCAAGTTAATTAACACATCCATCATTATATATAATGGCTACTTTGTGGGCATGGGAGGGCAGCGAGGACACATTATGGTCTAATCTCCTCATGGCTTTCTAATATAATATACAATGGACTATTATTAACCAGAGTTATGATGCTACAGGTTGGGAGCCCTGAAACCGACTCATCTTCTAATTGAAAGTTTAGAGCTTCCGTGTTCACTCATCTCCCTGACAGTCAAGAAAGAGGACTTTAAGGGAGCACGGGGAGCAGTGCTCAGCCAGAGCAGTGCCAGAGACCTCAGGAAATGAGGTGTGCGTGCCACGCTTCTCATGTGAGAAAGTAAAGGTAACCCTCTGTGTACATAAAACCCTAAACATTCCTGGATTAACTCAAACACTGACCATCTGTTATCTGACGACAAACTCACGGGTTACATTCAACTTCAGAAACCTTCCTAATATATGCAACCACAAGACCCAAACACTGAGCAACTACTGTCAGAGCTGGACTAAGATTAATTCATGATAATAATTTACAATTATTTCACTTTAATTAAACAACAGAATCACCTAATATTTGACAGCAATTACTGAGAACAGCTCAATAGCTAATAAGCTAATAATACTATTTCATTTTAATGTTGAATATTTAAATAAAAAACAATGAAGGCTATGTAATGATTTAATAAAATTACAGCTAAAAACATATCAAGGATAAAAGCAGATTGAAGAAAATAAATAACAGCAATCCAACCCGAGCTAGGATAAGTAGAAACAGAATCCACTGTAGTAACAGCCCAGGGATGAGACAGGTCCTAAGTAGGTATGTGAGCCTATGGGAAATGGTTCCCTCACAACAGCTCGTCAGAGGGGAATCTACTAAAGAGACTGATGGCAGGCACAGAGTCAACAATACATCATGACAGACCAAAACAGACAAGTGCAAAATGAACACCACACCCAAGCCTAAAGGGTCAAGAGGAAGGTACACGGTCACTTCAGTTTTTCAAGAGCCACCTATGAAACAGGATCCATCTGGTACAAGGTGCGGCTACTGAAAGGAGAAGCTACTTCATGGGTGGACCAGAACTGAGCATGAGTGGAAATAGTATCCTGACTTTCTTCTTCCGTTCTCTGAAATCTCCTATTGAAACTCACTGTCCAAAGTTAATGAGAAGCCAGAAGGCAAAGGAGCCCAAATGATGGAGGTCAGCTTCAAAAAGCACAAGGAAATGCTCCAAAGGAGAATGGACACACCACGACCAAGAACAAATGATTGTCACCAACTACTGAAGTGACGATGCCTCTATACCAACCTCAGAATCCTTAGCCAAGGACACAGTTCTCTTCTGGCAATGTATCTCCCATAACATGTAGTGTGTACACATGTGTAGAATCTAAGGTTTAAAAATACAAATACAGGTGCCAGCAAGATGGCTCAGAAGGAAAAGCACCAGCCACCAAGGCTGACCACCTGAGTTCTATCCCTGGGACCCACATGGTAGAAAAAGAACTCAAATTACACAAGCTGTCCTCTGGCTTCCACTGACATGCTGAAGTGTGTGTGTGTGTGTGTGTGTGTGTGTGTGTGTGTGTGTGTGTGTGTATGCACACACAGACAAAAACACACATATACTTTCTTTTAAGATTTATTTATTATATTTGTATGTTTTCCTGTATGTAAGTGAAACTGGAGTCAAGGATAGTTGTTGGTCACCATGTGGTTGTGGGGAACTGAACCTAGGTCTTCTGGAAGAGCAGCCAAGGCTCTTACTCTCTGAGCCATCTCTCTAGCCCCCATAATTTTTATTTTAAATCATTATTAAAATTAGAATGAAAAATTATATGTGAACTTAATAAAATCACAGCTAAAAACAGGAGCTGTAAAAGCTGACTAAAAAAAGCAACAGTGCATGCTACATGGCTAACAGTTCACGAGCTGCAAGACCTGCAGGCCCTGAGCTAGTGCACTGGCTCCTATCGGATCCTTCCACTGGTTCCAGGACAACAAACTTATCAAAAATTCCGTTTCCTAAAGAACCCCCTTCCTACCAGGTAGAGGTGGCCCATGCCTTGAATCCCAGTATTCAGGCAGCAGAGGCAGGTAGATCTCTGAGTTTGAGGCCAGCCTGGTCTACAGAGTGAGGTCAATGACAGCCAGGGCTAGCTACATAAAGAAACCCTGTCTTTCTTTTTTTTTTTTTTTGGTGGGGGGAGGGAGTTTCGAGACAGGGTTTCTCTGTGTAGCCCTGGCTGACCTGGAACTCACTCTGTAGACCAGGCTGGCCTCAAATTCAGAAATCCACCTGCCTCTGCCTCCCAAGTGCTGGGATTAAAGGCGTGCGCCATCACTGCCCGATTGAAACCCTGTCTGAAAACCTACCCACCCCTAAAACCAAACTCCCTTGCCAAACCACTTTTAAATACCTTCAAAAAATGTTAAGCATATTTAATTTTGTGTCCTTAAGAATATAATCACATCATAAAAACAACTAAAAAACTGAGGCAAAAGAAAACAGGTAAAAAAATAAAAGTTTCAACTTAAAGCCACTGTAATGCAAAACCACAAAAAAATTAAGAAAGTAGATGTTGTAAACATGGTTTATTAGCTAGTTTCCAAAGCATTTCTACCCAATATTGTAAGTTCTTCAGTATGTTAAAGTGAGTTAATATTAAATCAAAAATAATTTAGCTGAGCACGAATATCTCCAAAGCGCATATATGCACACGAGGAAACAGTCTTAGAAAGCAACGGTATAGAGCACACACTCCTCCAGCCTGTGTCCTACATAACCTTTTGAATGTATGACCTTTAAGTAGCTGAAGGTTGCCTCAGAATTTGGCTCAGTTTGATGGAAACATCTGTTCCCCTTGCAGGTATACTGTAAGGACTCTTCTCTCGGTTGGATTCAGAACACAGCAAGAAAGCCCTTGTCTGTCCAACCACACAGACTTCACCACTTGTAAATCAAGTTCTGGGAGGACAGCGGCAGGCCCACACTCCACACCCTTTCCCAGCCAGCCAGGCCAACTGACTGCTGTGAGAACCGCTCTTATCATGTCATCAAATCAAAGCCTGGTGAGGTGAGGGACTGTCAGAGGCATCTGCAGAATTCCCAAACTGGAGTGACTTCGGAGCGCTGACAGATGCATCTGTCATTTTATACCTTCAACTAACCTGATGTCCACTGCGCTGACACGCTAAAGCTGCCCAAGATGGATTCCAGTTCTTTCACGTTATTCTCGCATGTCTCCACTAGGAAGGCCTGGTGCTTCTTAGCCTTTTAATTAAGCAGAAAAAAGCATACATAATAAGGTTACCTACTGTAGTAGCTGAAGATTTTACTGTGACTTTATATAGCATAATTAAGTCTCAATAATATATTAATTGCCCAGTTCAAACCCATTGCTAATAAACTCTGTCTTACGTATTATACTTGGTCATATGTGCAACTATACAAAGTTCTTAGACTTTGTGTACTGAGAACTTAGTGTCTCACACTTCCTAAGTACTTTGTATATACAAAACTTTCTATCCTCAGAATAATGCTATGACAAAAGATAAACATTTGATGACAATAAAACTGAAAAGGAGACTGGAAGGATGGCTTCATGGGGAAAGTGCTCACTGCACACGCATGGTGGCCTGAGTATAGATCCCTAGAACCCATGTGGAACCCATGTATCACGGCATATACCCATGACCACACCACTGGGGAAGCAGAGATAGGAACATCCCAGGAACTCAAGATCAAATCTGCAAGCCTCAGGTTCGATAAGGGCCCTGTCTCAAAAGATATGCTGGAGAGCAATGAAGGATATCGCACACTGTTGGCCTTTGGCCTCCACTTACATGAGCTTGGGTGAGTGTGCATACATATTTGCAGGTGCATATATACATATACCACACAGACAAAAATCAATAAATACTATTTTTAAACTGAGACAGAAAAACTCAACAATCCTTTTTTTTAAAGCCCTGATTGCAGTCACATGGCAAGCTGTCAGATGACAAGAGTGGATGCAGTCAGAACCAATAAGTCAAGCGATGGTAATAGCAGTGAAAGGGGAATACCAGACACAAGGTAGGAAAGATTCATAGTAGGTAGAACACCCAGCCACACCACAGTGTGTTATGCGGCACTGACTGGACTCCCCCAATAAATGCAGGAATCAAGATTAAGTCTAAGGACTTTAAAGGAACTGGGTGGATCTCAGCGCTGGATGGAAGTGACCGAGGCCACTGAGGCTGCCGTTGGTCTCTGGCTTTCTTGCTTGTTTGTGGACCTGCTCATAGTTGGACGGGAGAGTAAAGAATTACTGCTCAAATTCCATGAAAGAGAATAGAAGTTGTCTCTGGACCCAGCTCAGTTCCTGCTAACAGGTCTTAAGTGAATATGTGAAAATGAGTAGTTTTGTGACAGCAGCTCCCTGTCTGATGGACACAACTGCAGAGCCAGAGATGAATTTGGGGATCATTTACAGGCTCTGTCTAAAACTCACCTTTAGTGTGTTTGATGGGAAGGGAAAAGAGCCCAAATAGTCTTCAGGAACTCTGGCATCTCTAGCCGAGAGATGAAAAGAAGAAAGAGAGAGAGAGAGAGAGAGAGAGAGAGAGAGAGA
>NW_021620772.1:3609688-3643766 GCF_004785775.1 Grammomys surdaster | reverse complement strand
CCGCCGCGGGCGGCCCGTGGGCGGCCGGGGGGGGGAGGGAGGGAGGGAGGGAGGGAGGGAGGAAGGAAGGAGAGAATGGAAAGCATAATACCACGGAAAGAATGTTTCAAGGAGAGTTTCAATTGTGCTCAATGCCACAGAAAGGCCAAGCAAAAGGAGCACTAAGAAGTGCCCATTGGGCATGGCAGTCATTACTGACTTTAAAGAAATGTCTTTGGCTACAGTGGAGCTGTAACCCAGACTGAAATAGGCTGCAAAAGAGATAAGCCTGGTTTTTTGTTTTGTTTTTGTTTGTTTGTTTTTTTCCTAATCACATATAAAATGAAAAAGTAGAAAACTTCAGAAGACCCTTGAGAAGGGAAGGAGAGAAAAAGAAAAAGAGTTGAAATGAAGAAGAGGCCAAAGAAGCGTTGTTTTTTTATGTGAGAAAACATAAGCTTATTTGAAAGCTGATGAGCTGTCTCACTAGCAGTGACAGAATGCTTACAAATACAAAACAGGATAAACACGGTAGGACAAAATTACATCCTTACAACAAAGAAACGCTCTTATACAAGGGGAACTGCTTCAAGGTTCCAGAGGATGCCAGTACGCACAGGCAGCACTTAGCAAATGCATACTATATTTTTCTGCACATATATAATATGTATGGGTTATTTGTAAATTAGGCACAGCAAGAGGTTAACAGAAATAGCTAAGATAGAACAATTATAATCATAGGTACTATTCTAAAAATATCAATATAGCTATTTTTCTTTCAAAATATCTTACTCTGCCTTCACTTTTTACTTAAAGGATTGTAGTTTGAAGCTTGTTTGGGTGGGGAGTTATCTGAATTGTCAGTATCACTACTCTTGTGCTTGGGAAATTATTAAATAAAATAAGGGTTACCTGAACATAAGAACCTGTGACATTACGATGGCCCCGCCTGGTCCCTGGGGGTACTAATGATTAACAGGCAATTAGTGTGTACAGCATGGGGGCTTCATGTGTCCTGGGCAGCAGGATGTGGAAATCCTCGTTCTATTCAGAAGACCTAATTCAAACTTAGGGACTCTTCATTTCTAGAGTCTCCCATTTAATATTCTTAGACGATAGTCAGTCTCAAATAACTAAAACCATTGACACAGCAAACAGCGAACTCCTGATGATTAGGGATGTATGTAGTGCTTGCCTAGTGTCCTGGGTTCAATCCACAGCACCACAATAACTGGGTTCAGGGGCTACTGTATATAATATCATGATTCCACATTCAAGTCTGAGCACAATTACCACTCCAGGAAAGTTATCTTCAGACCCTGGCTGTGCCGACGACCTCCATCACAGGCTTCACGGCACCTGTCATGGTAACACTTATTTTCAATGTGTATAGCTCAGAGAAGGCTCATGAAGAAGGGATTAGTTTTCGCCCTCACCAATATGTATTTAGCACCAGGCCAGCACCTAGTTTCTAAAATGATAGGTAGATAAATGATGTAATCCATTAGCCTCTTTTGCATGGGATGGAAAGAACCCTAAGACAGAGTGGTCTATTGGACTTACATTTCAAGGATAAATTCCACTGGATTGTAGTACAAAATTCCTTCTTTTTGTTTGTTTTTTTTTTCCTCCTGCTCAAACTTGTGTTTGCTGGTCTCGTGCTGAGAATCTTACCGGCTGTATTTAAAAGGCTACCATATGCGGCTTGGCTTTCTCGTGTCTGTGCCTGGGTTGCTTACCAGCGTAGTATCACTGACCACACAATGAAATACAAAGTGTTTTCTCTCTGATTTTTTTAGAAAATCTGTATTAAATCTTCTTTAAAAGTTAGAATTTACCAGTGAAGCAATATAGCTTGTGCTTTTCATTTTAGAATGTTTTCCTAATTAAAATTTTAAATGTCTTACTTGGTTTTCTATCTCTTTTTAAATTATTTTGGTAGTTTCTATCGTCCCAGAAAAAAATTGCCTATTTTAACTAAATTATCTAGCTTGTTAGCAAACAGGTATTCCAGGTATTATCTTATAATTATTTTTACTTCTATTTTCTCTGTGATTCAGTTATTCAGATCCTCTTTTTTAACTTGACAACCCTGTCCACACATTGCCAATTTAGCTATGTTTTAAAATAAACAACTTTTGGCTCATTTCCTCTGTTTTTGATCTCTTTCTGTCTTTCCCCTTTGTTACCTTCTCCACTTGTCTCAAGTTAGATTCAAGCAAGTCTCTAGGGTAGGATGCTAGGTCCCTGCTTTGAAAATGTTTTTTGCTTAACATCCTTCCTAAGCACAACACTACCACCCTATAAGCTTTGCTGTGTTTTAAAGTGGTTTTTTAATTCATTGGTGATTTCTTTTAAACCCACTAGCTACTTGGAGTATGCTCACTAATATTTCATCTTTGCTAATCTCCTCATACTGTCTTCTATAATTAAGTTCTAATTGAATTCTATCCTATTCAGAGGCTTTGCATAATTTTTCCTTTTTTTTTTTCCTTTTGGCAGTACTAGGGATTGAACCTAGAGCTTGTGCATGCTAGGTTAGCATTCAGTACTGAGCTATATCCTCAGTTCACTTTGTACTAAATCCTTGTAAATGTATTGACTTTTTCATAGCCTAGACTACTACAATCTATGCACAAAAGTTGTGTTTATACTTGAAAAGAGTGTGCTGTAGCATTGACAGATATGGCTCCACAGATATCTGTAAGGTAAAGCTTGTTTATAGTTTTGTTGAATCTTGTATTTGTTGGTATTATTCCTACCTGGGCTGATTGGGCTACTCACTATGGAAAGCAGTGTGCTGGCATCTGCAAGCATAACGCTATTTCCACGTTCAATCAGGCCAGACTGCTTCACTTATTTTGGAACTATATTGTGTTCTCTCTCTCTCTCTCTCTCTCTCTCTCTCTCTCTCTCTCTCTCTCTCTCTCTCTCTGTGTGTGTGTGTGTGTGTGTGTGTGTGTGTGTGTTAGCTTTTCATGATACATTGACCCTACCCTGTCATTGTAAGATATGCCTATGTACCTATAGCAACAGTTTTATTCCAAAGTCTATTTCGATTGATATCACTGTAGGTCCAAGTGCTTGTTGTGTGCACAATATTTTATTCTCCATTATATTGATATTGATATATATAATGTACTTAATATTCATTGAAACCTCTGCATGAAAAAAATTGTTAGTGCTATTTTACGAATAAGCAAACAGACCAGAGGAATAATCACTATAGGTCACGCAGCTGCTGTGACATGGGAATGGCACTGAAACTCAGTTCAATCCATCTCCAAAATGTGTTCTTTCCTGCAAAAATTAAATATCAAGACTGGGCAGAGCAGAGCAAGCCTTTAATCCCAGGACTCTGGAGATAGTGGCAGGTGGATCTGCATGATTTCAAAATTAAATGGGCTCATGGACAGACAGTTCTTGAAAGAAGAAACACAAGTGGCCAATAAATATTTTTAAAGTGTTTATCCCCCTCAGCCTTCAGGGAAGGGCACACTAAAACTACTTCAAGGCACAGGAGCTGTGTTATAGGCGTATCTGCTGGAACTGGCTTTCACAACTCTTCATTTGATTGGTTTTCTGTAATGATCTTTGTCAAAAGATAAAAAAAATATTTTTAACTATTCCTTTTATTTTTGAGATTATAACTACATCATTTTCTCCTTTCCTTTCTTCTTCCTAGACCTTCCCATATGCCTCTCATTGCCCTTTCAAATTCACAGGCTCCTTTTTCATTACCTGTTGTTACATAATATGTGTGTTCCTAAATCATAAATATATCTGCTCAGTCTGTATACTGTTACATATATATAAAAATGTAAGTATGTGTGTCTGTGTGTGTCTGTGTCTGTGTGTGTCTGTGTGTGTGTAAATGCAGTACTAACCATTTGGTACTGGATAACAAATCAGTGTGCTCTTCCCTGGAGAAGTCTCTTTCTCCCACTCTCAGCAGTCCTTAGTTGCCTGCAGTTCTTTATGTAGGGCTGAGGCCTCCTGGGCTTTCCCATCCACATTAGCATGGCTTTTGACATCAGGCTTGTTAAGCTCATGCTTAGGCAGCCATGTTAACAAGACTTCATAAGTGTAGCTTCTGACATTCCTCAGAGACACAATCTAACAGCAAACTCCCTGCTCCTATGGCTCTGGCAATCTTTCCATCCCCTCTTCTGAAATGATCCCCGAGGCTTAGGGGTAGGAGTTATGTTGTAGATGTATCCGCAGGGACTGGGATGCACAGCTCTGCACTTTGACTGCTTGTGTCTTCTATAACAGTCTGCATCTGAAGATTACACTTGCATCTGACAATTTGGAGCTAGGAAGCTCAGATGAGAAATAACATGTTTGTTTTCTGGGTCTGGGTTACCTCACATAATGTGATCTAGTACCTTTCCTTTACCAGCAATGCTTGAAGATGTATCTCACCATAAATCCTCAGGAATGCTGATAAGGGGCACTGGCATGGCTTCAGTTGGCTGTCTTTAACAGTCTGAGGAGTTCTCCTAAGCTTTAGGAGCCTTGACTCTAAGAAATCTTTCTTAAAATACTTTTTTAAAAATCTACTTCAAAGGGCTGGAGCAATGGCTCAGCAGTTAAGAGCACTGACTGCTCTTCCAGAAGACCCAGGTTAGAGTTAAGCACCAAATGGCAGCATACAACCATCTATAACTCTAGTCCCAGGGAATTAGCTGTCTCCTTCTGGCCTCCATGGACACAAGACACACAAGTAAGTGGTATACAGAAATATGTGTAGGCAAAATATTTATAAACATAGGTAAATAAATACTTTTTTAAAAACCACTGAGATTTCATCTCAGTCTGTCAGAAGAGCTATTATTATCAAAAAACCATAACAAAGTCTAACAGATATTAACTCAAAAGTGAACCTTATCTACCCCTGGTAGGTGTGTAAGTTGGCACAGCCATTATGAAAGTAAGCATGAAGGTTTCTTGAAAAACCAAAGCTAGAACTATCAAATGATCCTACCATATCCCTACTATGTATATACCCAAAGGACTATAACCTACCACAGAGAGATTTGCACATTCATACTTAGTGCTGCACTATCCACAACAGCAAAGACATAGGAGCATCCTGGATGTCCATCAACAGGTGAGCAGCTACTGAAAACAAGGTATACACAAACAACAGGATTTTTCTCAACTGTAGAGAAAAATGAAATTGGACATTGGAGAGGAGGCTCAGTAGTTAAGAGCACAAAATATTCTTCTAGAGGACCTAACTTCAGTCTCTGGGCACCCTAAGCATACAACTGCTTGTACTTTCAGTCCCACACAGGAATCTGTTGCCTCTGGCTGCTATGAACACTGGCCACACATGCATACACACACACACACACACACACACACACACACACACATGCACACATGCATATATGCACATACACACATACTTAAAAATAGTAAAAAAAAATAAATCTAGAAAAGCTATGAACTTTGCAGGAAATAGATGGATCTGGAAACTATTCTATTCAGCAAGGTGACAGACACAGAAATACATACATGCTCTCTCATGTGGTATACTGGTTGGAATGAGAATAGTCTCCATATATAGGCTCATGTATTTGAATACTTTATCTCCAGCATATGTTAAAAGAGGATGTCCACCTCAAAGCCATAGGCAAGCACAGAATATAGACAGAAGGGTCTGGAACAAAACATAATCTTGTCTCCCAAAGATTATACCCTAGTGATCTACTTTCTCTAACAGAATCTCACTTCAAAAGTTTCTACTACTTCCCAATAATGTCATCAAATTATGAGTCCATCAACAGATTGGTCAGTTAATTAAATTAGAGCTTTCATGATTCTATTGCTTCTCAATGATTGGATCTACTACCCAGGGACCAATTTAATAAATATTAAATAATTTAATATTTCAAATCTTTCAAGGGTTACTTCATATACAAGTCATTACAGGGCCTTCATATAAATCAAAATATCTCTCTCTCTCTCTCTCTCTCTCTCTCTCTCTCTCTCTCTGGTTGACACTATTTAACAGTGTCAATCAAGAGAGATGGTGATAGTTACGTAAGCTAAAACAGTACTCAGGGCATTATTACTATTTTTCTCTGTGAACAAGAGCAATTAATTTTATCACATTTTTACAATAAAATATTCGTTAATCCATTAGTTTTAAACATGCCCCAAAAAATAAAAAAAAAATCCTTTAGACAAAATCCAATAGAACATTTGAAGCAAAAATATTATCAAAGAACATTAACTTTGCCACAAAGTGTAACAATAAAAAAGCACTTCCAAAATTCTATCTAATGAGAGTAATCTTTGTTGTTATTCAGTAAGCTAAGTCCCCAAAGCATAGAAGATGTTCATATGACTTCTCAATCATAAGTTCTTCAGACAATACAGCATTCTTTTTAGCAAAATCTCATGAGAACTAGAATTCCCTTTTCAATATGTGGTCTCTCCTAAAGCGCTAACTAAATATTACTGAGTAGCAGGAGAACAAATCTCAAGAAATGATGGACTTAGGAAAATTTCATTGGAGAAAGCACCAGGCAAGTCATAATAATAGCAAATTGAAAATGAAAGCTCCCTATTTCAAAAGAAGAGAGTATCAAAATTCAGCTTTGTCTGATGGACCAGCGGCAGCTGCCGAGCTTCGGGCTGGTTTTAATAGCAAAATTGCTACGCAGCTTATACTCTAGAAATACAGTTTAGCTGATTGTTCAATTCACGGATTTTGAAATCAAAAGGTACAGTTTTTCAAATGTAAAAAATGTAAGGTTTTTTTTTCCTTTTTTAGCATATGAAGGAGCAGGTATAGTGCACACATCTTCCAGGAGAGGGCGTAGAAGCCATAGGAGCTGAAATACAGGAAGCTGTGAGCTGCTCCATGGGGTTCCTGAGAACTAGTCACCTCTGAAAGAGCAGCAGACACTCTTAATAGCTCGCTCTATCCCCTTGATCAATATATTTTAAAGGTAAATTCTTTCGAGATTCATGTCCCATGTTCATGTGAATATGAAACTAGTTTTCTGTGCACTTTAAGTATTATGTTGAAACTCAATTCTGTGGCATTAAGAGTCCCCATAAGCCAATAATTTACTACTAACCAGACAATGAATAAAAATTTCAGTATAATTCAATTCACCTAGGTTTATAACTGTTAAAGAAAGCTTTTAAAATTCAAAGGGGGGGCTGGAAATGGGGTACATACCTTTGATTCCAGCACTTGAGAGGCAAGCAGATCACTGTGCATGTAAAGCCAGCCTGGTCTACATAGTGACTCCAGGCCAGCCAGAACTGTATAGTAAGGCCCTGATCAAAAAAACAAACAAACAGAACAAAACAAAACAAAAACAAAACACAAAAAACAAAAAAAACAAAAAAACAAAAAACCTTTGGCATTACCCAGTTTGTATTTTCCAAAAGCAAGTTCTATATTTATGTTATATGTCTTGAAACAGAGGAGCAAATTCTCTGTAGGTGGTTTACTAATACTAGGTGTATCCTGGGCTATGTTATCTCTAAATTATCTTTCAGTTCTAAATCTTAGTCTATGCTGTGCCAGGTTACACAGTATTATTTTTTGCTTCAAGACTTCCTGAAGCCCTTGTATCTTATAACTAGCACCATGACTTCACTAAAACTAACAAGGAAATTAGTTAATTAAATAAAATAAATGGATTTAATTTTTCTCTTCCAATACAGCAGATAAAATTAAGACCAAGACATGAAAAATAGTCCTGAACAGGACCTAAACTAGAAACGTACTGCTGGTATGAAGAATGAACCAGCCATGAGAGGCTTATGCTGCTTGTTTATATCCTATAATGTCAAAGTGCTTAAAATAAATTTCAAAAAGATTACAGAGGACCGTGGGAACAACTTTGCTCCCAAAATGTATAAGTCAAAAAAGCAAAAGGTAAAAGTTTCTTCATGAGTCAAAATCTCTTCATATGAAAAAGTATTTTTTTTTGTTTTCTTTTGGTTTTTTTGGTTTTTGTTTTGTTTTGTTTTGTTTTGTTTTGTTTTGTTTTGTTTTTCGAGACAAGGTTTCTCTGTGTAGCCCTGGCTGTCCTGGAACTCACTCTGTAGACCAGGCTGGCCTCTGCCTCACAAGTGCTGGGATTAAAGGCATGCATCACCACTGCCCAGCAAGAAAAAGTATTAATTCAAAGCATCAGCCAGGGTTTTAAGATATAACAAGACAAAATTCCTATTTTGTGGCCTTAAAATTTTAATTTGATATTTCCATTTTTGTTTCTCTTTCCTATTTTGGGGGGTGGTGTGTGTGTGTGTGCGCACCTGCATAGGTATGGGCATCTGTACATGTGGAAGCTGAGGTTGATGTCAGGCATTAGCTTGGCTGCCCTTCCACCTCACTGAAGGCAGTCAATCCAACAAGGTGTCACCTAACATCTTGCCTTGGTCTGTTGAGAACAAAATCAATAAAGGAGCATGTAGAAATATATGTAGATAACTTTACACTACAAAAGGCTAACAATATAAAGTTTATACTCATATTTTACCATAATAAGAAACAGAGATATTAATCAAAAGTCCACTTATATTGATTACTGAATTCCTTTGCAGCTATGTGGTGATTTAAAGTCTGCAGCAAATGCTTTGAAGTATTGATGTTATTTGTGTCAAAACACAGAGCTATGGAGCTGTGGACGCTTGGGCTCTCAGTGACCCAAAATCACATAGAATTGGAACCACAGCCAGAGCTATCTCTGCTGATCACCATCCGCTGTCTGGGATATTCTCACCTCTCTGTTAAGTGATGGAGAAATACTTGGAAAACCTGCTTTGCCACTTATCTGGAGGAATTTGGGGGATTGGTTTGGAAAATGTAGTGAGTTAAAACATGTCACTCTTGACAGGATTTATTCAATTATCATTCTGTGTGATAAATATATACATATGTAATACAAAAGCCAAATGATGCGACATGGCACAAAATAGAATTTTGGTGCCAATGATAGAAACATGTACGTTGAGCATGCTCCAGGGTGGTCAGTCCAGGATCTTTATGTGTGAGGTGAGGGGCCTGAAACTCAGGTCCTCTTGGCCCAGGGATTTTTAGCTAATACCACCAAATGTTGGAAAATACACACCTTATACCTGCTGTTCCTAATTGAGGACTTTGTAAGAAATAATAGACTATGTTCATGAATGACATTTATTCAGTTTGTTGCACTTATTAGCTTTAAATCACATTTTACTGCAATAATGAAATATTTTGGAATCTTTTGTACAACTGTCAATAAATGTGCTATTTTTACTTGTGGAAAAAAAGAAACAGAAAAAACAGGGGTAGTGACAATTCTGGTTTCTTTTAAAAACACAGAAATATTATGTCTTTTGTTTTAATCCTAGGTTTGGGATATAGAGCCGCTTCAGACTGACCACAGCAGCTATGATTTGCCTTGTGCTCTAGCAGGAGCTTGATTTTGCCAGCTTCAGTTTCAGTGAGTGTGTGATGTTTGAGATTCTGGGGACTCTTTGGAGTCCTAGGGCCCTGAGAGTTGACAGGTTACAGGTGGGCTGGTTGGTGGTTGGATGCTATTGGTTGCTGTTTGTTAAGTAGTCATGCACAAAGAAGAAACAACAAGAAGAAATAAGATATCCTGACAGGGAAGATCAAACTTCTTGTGCCCCAAGGAACTTGACGCCCCTAGTCAGCAGGAAGCTCTCTGAAGATAAATCGCCCCCTCTCCCCTCTGTCCTTTTGTCTCTCCTACCTAATGTTAGGGGGTTGGAAGAGTGGAAGAAGTGGGAATGGATAAATGTAGAAGAAAAAAAGAACCCACAAAGTAGCAAAAGACCAGCTACATGGGTGGATAATTCCAATCCCAGAAGCCAGGAGTAAGGACATGAAAGCAGCAGCAGGAAGGATGCCTCCCTGTCAGCTGTTGGTCAGGGAGGCCTCAGAAACCCCCAAGTTGTATAGACTATTGCAATTGCTCTCAGTTGCCCACAGGATTAGAAGGGAATACCCTGATGCTGAAGACACCATGCACACTGATTGCAGCACATAGAAAAACCAGTATGGAACCAAACTGGAAACTCCCTCCCTGATGGCTATTGTACACAGTCCCTGAAGGTGCAGTGCAGGCTATAAGGGGAGGACACCCACCCACAGTTTTACCCAGCTGTAGATCTTGTACTACAGTAACAGCCTGCCAGGCAAGGTGTGCCCACTGGTACAGTAGTGGCTTGGCTTACAGGAGTATTCTACTTTCATCTCTGTTGCTGTGATAAAGCACTCTGACCAAAAGCAATATGGAAGAGGAAAGGGTTTGTTTCAGATTTCAGGTTACTGTATCTCTCTGAGGGAAGCTGTGGCAGGGACTTAAGCGGAAACCATGGAGGAATGCTGCTTGCTGGCCAGCTTGCTCATCCCTAGGTAGCTTTCTTACAGCCCTAGAACCCCTTCCCAGGGGACAGTGTCACTCACAGTGGGCTGGGTCTTCCTACATCAATTAACAATCAAGACAATCCCCACAGATAGGCCCATGAGCCAGTCTAAGCCGATCATTCCTTCCCCGCCACACTCCCTTCTCAGGTGTAGCTAGGTCGTATCAAGTTAATAGTTGAAACTAACTTGGAAAAAAGGTAACAAACTATCTTCTGACTGGATTCGAGGTCCAAGTAGAGGAGAGAATTCGTGTCTGCTTCCATAAACCTGGTCAAAACATTGTATCTGGGAAGGTCATGGGTCCTGAGGGAAACTTACTGCTCTCATTTTATTAAATTGATAACTAATTTTAAATATTGTGTACTGTCTTTGGCCATGATCGGAGTTTGCAGTGGATGGCTGTAAATAGAGTCTGGTCAAAATGCTAAGAGTAAGTGACTGTTGAGTGTCCAACCCGAGGACACTGATCTCCCCAATTCTATGTCTGGGAGTACACTGCAAAAGTGGGGGCAGAAAGAAAATAAGAGCTGGATGATAGACAGGCGAGCTATAAAATGCTATCCTATAGGCATGACATGGCCATTGCAATCAAGAACTCACAGGAAGGGCACTTGCGTGCACCTAGACTGATGAATTTTGACTAGGCCTGTCAACAATCACTCAGATGGAGGAGGGGCTCCTGGAGACCTATTACTCCATGGGGATGGATTGGCTACTTTGAAATGCTGGAAGAGAGAGAGTAACTGTCTTTCAATTGTGTAGCTACTGCTGAGCCCAGTGTTCCAAAGGATAGCTCCACACTGGCATCCATGTGGACAGGTGTGGTTAAACTGAGTCACAAGGCTAAACAAAAGACATGGAGAGGCCCTTATAAGGAGAGCGGGGTTGACGGCAATGGGGAAGGAAGCATGCAAGGGTGGGAGTGAGCATCATCAGAATGCATCATATACATCTGTGTGTGTGTGTGCTCAACTGTGAAAATGAACTGTATTAACAGAAACAAATAATACAAAACTCCACTAGTTTTCAGCTTCCTGACTTACTCTTTATTATCAGAGTATCAAGATTTACTGACAGCAATGACAGAGGAATAAGAAACTCAAAAGAATATAACAATGAAATTTAGGAAATGCAATAAATTAATAACTTTGCTGAAATAAAAATATACTTATTAACGATAGAATTTTCATTCAATTAATTTGTCAGTAAATTATATTTAAGTTTTCTAATACAGTTAGGTAAAGAAACACAGAACAGTGATTTTAACTAGGGTCAGCACAATCGCTCAGGGCAGAGAGCAGCTGCCCCAGCCTGGCTCTCAGGAGTGTGACTCCCAAGAACCCACAAGGGAAGGAAACAACCAACATCCAAAAGCTGTCCTCTGACCTACACGCGCGCGCGCGCACGCACACGCACACGTGCGCGCGCGCGCACACACACACACACACACACACACACACACACGACAGTAATAAAAGGAAACTTTAAAAGAAGCAGAAAACGCAAAAAGCTTCAGGGCTGGGGATATAAACTCAAGTGGTACAGCACTTGACTAACACTCAAGGGTTCAAGCCTCGGGATACAGAAATTAACAACAACAAAAATTTAATGTTGAAAGAGAAAGGTAACAGGAAAGGAAAAGGAAGTAAAGAGATGAAAAGAGTAAGACAAAAGAAAAAGACAAAATGATATATGCATGAAAATGCTAAAATGAAATTATGATGGTTAATCTGACTATCAGATCTTGCTAATAGGTGATGAGGGATAAGGCTCAGCTGGAATGAGAAGGCCTGCCCACTGCTGTGTGTCAGCTGGGGTGAGAAGACCCGCCCACTGGGGTGTGTCAGCTGGGGTGGGAAGACCCGCCCACTGGAGGTGTCAGCTGGGGTGGGAAGACCCGCCCACTCCTGTATGTCAGCTGGGATAGGAAGACCCGCCCACTCCTGTGTGTCCGCTAGGGTGGGAAGACCCGCCCACTACCGTGTGCTACTCCCTGGGCTGGCTCCTGCTTATCCCAGGCAGTCATCACTCTGCTTCCTGACTGCAGATGAAATGTGACCAACTCCCTCAAGCCTTGCTGCCATGACTCCCTCATCAAATTTGTTAGAGTATTTCATTATAGCAATAGAAAAGAATAACACGAAAAGAATAACACACACAGAAACTCATCACTGTGTGCTAACTTTAAAATAAACAATAAGAATAAGATACAAAGGATTTGAGAGAGGGAGGAAGAGAAAATATTATTAATTTGAACCATATAACCTGAAACAGTATATCGCTTAGGTGGCAACCCAGTAATTTTTTGTAACATCTCATTAATTCTGCAACTGCTTTTAGTGCTTGAGAGTAACCTATCAAGTTTCAAAGAAACAATTGGTCTACAATTCTCAGCACCCTTATCAAAGCAATAGCGTTTACCAAGAAGAATGCCAAGCAAACAAAGGTTTCTAATGGCTGCAACTTGCCCTAGACTATCTATCCATCAACATGTAAAAGTTAAACTAAAATAAAAATCTATTGAAACCAAGTAAATTTTTTGATCACAAAATATCCATCAACTCTGTAGTGAATTAAGTTAAATCTTGCTTTTTAATCTAGTTATTAGAGCTCCAGGCCAGAACTAAGAGAAACTGTGCAACTTAGATCAGAGATAACATCTGAACTCTGAACTCTGCACCCTACCCTCTGACCCACTTTCCAAAGCACTGAGAACAATGTTGAGTACGGAAGCAGACCAAACGCAGCAATCAGCTCAGCCACCCTAAGATAGTCTTTTCCACCTAGCCATCGTTTTGAACTAAGAGTTAAGAACCAGGGCATGCACAAAACACAGCTCAGTGGACAAGTGCTTGCCTAGGATGCAAGACTTTAAATACAAATCATGGGGGGGTTAGGGGGGATAGAACAGTCCATGGTATCTGTGTTTCCTATCTCAATGAATGTCTTAACTTCCCAAATCCCACATTCATATGACAAATGATTCACAAGGCAAGCAGTCACCCCCTAATCCGAGCATACTGACTATCTCATGATGAAGAGAGAATGTACATAATGTTGGAACGTTTGAATACTGGAGAGATGGCCCAGAGGTTAAGAGCACTGCTGCTCTCCGGTGAGCCTCGGCTCGACTCCCAGCACCTACACGATGGCTCCCAACTGTCTCTAGTTCCAGTTCCAGAGGATCAGACACCCTTTTCGGTCCTCCTTAAAGGTTATATGGATGTAATGCATAAGCATACATCCAGGCCAAAACCCATACATACACAATTTCTTTTAAATCTCAAAAATATGTTTAAATACTAAAGAGTTTTAATTTAATCTCACAATTACCCTTCTTTTGGAAAGCATTGATTTGGTCACTAATTCTTAACAAACCTTTTCTTTTATCTTTCTGAAAAGGAAATTTAATATCCATTCTCCTCAGTATAAAATCTCTGAGAGCTGCGGGACATAACTCATAACTCAGCTGAGTGGGAAGCCAACTCTCTGAGGAAGTGTGCATGCTGAGACAAGGGCTGAGGAAGTACAGAGTTACTACCAACTGTGCCTTCTCCCCCACTGTGGTTCCCAGCCAACCTTACAGGATACACAGGCATTGGTTAACGGACAACAAAGAACATTTTAGTCAACATGAAGACAAGAATATAACCTGAAAAGTAAAAATTATGAAAACGTGTTAAAGAGCTAGCAGAATTCTGACAAATTAACAGGCAGCTAAAGAGGTTAACATTAAACTCAAAATGAAGAGACCTGGGTTGTACGACAAGAAGCTGGATGGATTCTAATGTCACAGAGAGACAGTGGCACTTTTCAAAGGGTAGTTCACAAAATCATATCAGTACTGTAGAATAAAAAAATGGTGTGCTCTCACTAATCAATTTGATTGGATGTTTATGTGATGTAATGAAAATGCACAAAATGATTAGAAAATGAAGTCACTAAAATTATCAAATCTATTTAGTAAGTCCTAATTATCCTCTGCCTAGATAATATTTTTCTATGCATTTCAATAAGAAAGGAAAAATAATAACCCTTGAATACATTATAAAATATTCTATAATTCAGAATAGTTATTAATTTAGACAGCTTCTCCCAACTGTTCCAAGATAGTGAGTTTTTTATTATGTATGTATTTGATGAAATCAGTACTTCCAGTTTGAAATTTTTAACAATGTCACTGAAATTACTTTCACACTATCATCTCATGATACATGGCAGGGAGGGGGGCGATAAACTTGCTTCACATCAAATATGGCCCAATAAAGCCATTGCCATAGGGGTTTTATCTTTATCCTTACCATTACAAGTTCCTCCTGTAGCTCACCACAACTTTTTTCATTATATTGGAGTCTCTTTGAAAGATCTATAATTACTTTCTTCTGTTCTTCGATCTCTTCATTTAGTTTCTTGTTTTGGGAGAAATATTCTCTTTCTAATCTGAAAAGTTAAAAATGTCAGAGCAGGTTTTTCAGATGTACTTCTGTTTCACACAAGTCGGTGATGTTCTGTGTATTATGTTTATATGCCAAAAGGCTTCTTAATGCCCACTTTTCCTTTTTTCAAATTAAAAGATTTATACACTCTTGAATGAAAGACTTTAAGGGATTAACACTTTCCCTTTGGCAGTAGATATCTGTACTGTGTCCAAGGTAATAAGCAAAGAGACTAGGATAGTATTGATGAAGTCTCAATACTATTTTTGATGAACAAAATCCACCCATCTCAATTCAGTCAGCTCAGAAACTGCCTCAAAAGTGATAGTGTGTGTGTGTGTGTGTGTGTGTGTGTGTGTGCGCGCACACACACGCGCACGTGTGCACAAGCACTGAAGCGCATGTGTTACAAGCTCATGAGGATGCAAATGAACATAACTGTAAGCTCACAGAGGAAAGAGTGGGACAGCATGTCTTCCTACAGTCACTCACTGACCCAGAGGCTCGTTGGTTTTGGCTAGCTAGCCATCCCTGACCTCCTACATGTGTGGTGGGGATACAAACTCAGCTTCTCATACTTGCAGAGCATGTGCTCTTATTGACTGAGCCGTCTTCTGAGCCCCCAAGAAAATTATCTTAAAATTAGTGATAAGGTTATTAACATACAACAGAAATGAAGCAGATGTTTTTATTCCTCCAAATGGGACAGAGCTGCTGTACAGAAAATTTAAAAAGGAAAAAAATCAAAATGTACTTCACTTACTTTGAGGACATGTTTATGGCTCTAGTTGGCAGTGTGAACCTGGGAGAGTGGGGCCTAGAAAGGTGTGACAAAAGTGTCATACAATAGCCGACTTTATTTAGAGCATTAGGCAACTGGTATTCTGGGAGTTAAGAAGAGTCACCCGAGTAAGGTGTTCAATCACAAGAATAAGCCACAGGTGGCAAAAGATGTTTCCATGGAGACATATGACTAACAACAGCTGAAGAAAGCTCACTCTTATCTGCTACACCTGGGAGGAGCATGAAGCCACAATCAAAGAATAATGCTATGTTTGGAAGACACTGAGGTCACAGACTCATTAGAGTTTCTCACAAGCACTCAGAAGTCTCACATGACTCCACTCTTGGACTGTGTTACAACAAGGACACTTAAATATCTTTACAAAAAACAAATCTGCTTTACTATTTAAATATTCAGACTGGTATTAAACTGTTTACATTGATTTTGTTTTGTTTTCTTTTGTAGGAAGAGCCTCAATGTATAGCTTATATTGGCCTGGAACTCGTTTTGTAATCTAATATACTGCCTTAAACTCACAGTGATCCTCGTCTGTATGCTCCCAAGTGCTGAGATTATGGGGAGGATCTATCCCATTCGCTGTGTATGCTCATGTGTACATATAATGGAAGGCAGCTCCTAAGTGTTGCACTTTGAAAGTTCACATGCATATGAATAACATTAATTCCATTACTGTCACTGAGATCATCCTTGTAACTCCAGTAGAGCCATCTCTTCCATTTTGAGCTGTAACATGGG
Source organism: Grammomys surdaster (assembly GCF_004785775.1). Classification (NCBI taxonomy): domain Eukaryota; kingdom Metazoa; phylum Chordata; class Mammalia; order Rodentia; family Muridae; genus Grammomys; species Grammomys surdaster. The sequence continues at coordinate 3,627,400 of NW_021620772.1, read as the reverse complement.
AGACTACGATGACGCTATGACAAAATCACCATGCTCAGGCTAAAGGAAAAATAAGAAGCTAATTTTTTTATGATACTTGCCCATACTCCAAATAGATTTTCTTTCCTCGGGTTGCAATGCAAACAAGTGTTGCATGTTGTTTTTTGAATCAGAGATATTCCAAGGTAAACTAGCTAAATCTAATAAAAGTGTATAGAAAATGTATTTGCTATACTTATAACATCTTGGAAAGTAGAGCAAACAATGAAAATGAATCAAAGTAAAGAACAGATACATGGACGGAGGGGCACATGAATCTCACCGAGAAGGGGAAACAGAACAGACATCACAGGTAGATGAGGAAAGGGACTGGACTGGAGTGGAGGGTGGGGAGAATAGAAGGAGCGAGTACTAGGAAAGACAACTGGAACTAGGGGTAGGAGTAGGCATATCTGGGACAAGTTAGAAACCTACGGCAATGGAAACTCCCAGGAATCGATGAAGGTGACCTTAACTAAGACTCCAAGCAATGGTGGGTACGGAGCCTGAATGGGCCATCTGCTGTACCCAGGCAAGACTTCCAGGGGAGAGATTGGACACCAACCCAGCCACAAAACCTTTGACCTATAATTTGTCCTGCATACAAGATTTTTAGGGGGTAAAGATAGCACAGAAATTATGGGAATGGCCAACTAATGACCTGTCCAACTTGAGATTGATGTCATGAGTGGGAGCCCACCCCTGACACTGCCTGGGTGGCCAGGAACCAGAAGCTGCATATAGGCTAGACCCAAACACAACTGGGAAAAAAAAGTCAATGAACTGATTGCTAATGCTATTCTGCTATGCTCATAGATTGGTGTCTAACCCAACTGTCATCAGAGAGGCTTCACCCATCAACTGATGGAAACAGATGCAGAGACCCACAGCCAGCTGCTTGGGGAATCCAGCAGAAAAGGGAAAGAAAAGACTGTAGGAACCAGAGGGGTCAAATACACCAAGAGAAAACCTGCAGTATCAACTAGCCTAGGACCATAGGGGCTCACAGAGACTGAACCACCAACCAGGGAGTTTGTATGGGACTGGCCTAAGCCCTCATCACTTATGTTACCATTGTATAGCTTGATCTTGTTAGACTCCTAACAGTGGGAGCAGGAGCTGTCTCTGACTCTGTTGCCTGCCGTTGGGACCCTCTCCCCCTACTAGGTTGCCTTGTCTAGCCTTAATATAAGATGAGGTGCCTATTCATAACTGCAACTTGATATGCTATGGCTGGTTGATATCCATCAAGGCCAGCCCTTCTCTGAAAAGAAATGGAGGACTGGATAGAGGAATGGTGGAGAGGACAAGGGACTAGGGGGGGAGGGGAAGCTGAGGAGTAAAATAAATAAAAATAAAAATAATAATAATAAATAATAATAATATAATAATAAAAATCAGAAAGTCAATCGAAGAGTCCCAACATATAAATGGTCAAAGTCCCAGACTAAAACAACTTCCAGCAGGCCTAGGATCTGGAGATTACTGAATATTGGATCAAGAGGAGAGTCCACAGAAGTCATACATATTATTATTTTATCACGTATTATAGAGTATTACGTCTCTACAAACATGTATTATAAAGTAAAGGGCCATTTTCCTCTGATTTCAGATGCAGATGATTTTCCAGAGGAAACCACAGAACATGAACAAAAGATCAAGAATCAAATGACTACACATTGCCCAACACTTGAACTGATTGAATAACCGGCTGACCTATGGAAAGGCGGTAAAGACAAAAAGGCCATGTTAAGAGTGAGCCTCATCAAAGCAAACAGCAGTACGAATCAAGCAATGGCCGCACATGAAAGAAAGCTCGGAGTCCAGGACAAAGGCATCAAGTTGCTGTTCTCACAATCTTGCAATGCCGTTTTACTCTTTAAACTATGCACAAGTGTTAAGCTGATTTAAAAGATCAATATTTCAATTAAAAATAACTTATTCTAATCAATGCAAAATTTAATATATGCATCAGTTGTGCCATCTTTTAAAATTCAAAACCTAGGATTGATGTTGGAGAGGTGGCTCAGCAGTTAAGAACACCTGTTACACTGGGGTGAGCGCTTACCCTGACTCTGTTGCCTGCCTGTGATCCTGTGCTCTAACTGGGCTGTCTTGGCTGGCCTCAGTGGGAGAGGATGTACCTAGTGCTGCAATGACTTGAGGTGTCAGGGTGGGTTGATACCCAGGGGGAACCTCACCTTTCTCAGAAATGAAGGGGAGGGAGGGATGGGGGTGCTGAGAGGAGATGGGGGGTGGAGTGGTGGTGATCAGGATGTAAAGTGAATGAATAAATAAATAAATAAATAAATAAATAAATTTATGGGGGAAAAAAGCACTTGTTGCCCCTGCAGAAGACCTGGGTCCAGTTCCCAGCACTCACACAATAGTTGTCAACCACCAGTAAGCCTCATCCCAGAAGACCTGATCTGGTCTCTCTAGGCACTATGTGTACATGGTGTCAAGACACACACACAGGCAAGAACACCCATACACATAAAATAAAAATCAATAAATCCTTTTAAAAAATTAAAAACCTAAGATCATTGAAGTGAGGATCACTGACCTTCTGTTGGCAATCTGATACAGAGAAGCTGGTCTGACACAGAGAAGCTGGTCTGATACAGAGAAGCTGGGTCTGATAGTTCCAACAGCCCAGCCCAGAAGAATCGTGTAAGGAAAGAAACGGTCTGGGTGAGGGGGCGCCTGAGTCTGAAGCGTCAGAGGTGGGACTTACATCCAGAGGCTGGAAACGGGGAGAAGACAAGGAAGCCTAGAGCTAGCATGCTTTCTTACGGGTCCAGTTTTTTAACTTCAGCTAACAGTTTGCTTTTTTAAAAACAAATAACCATCTCTTCAGGCTGTATTTTAGCAAGAATGGTAAAAACAATGCTGCTAAGTCATAATACTTTGTTTTTCTTCAGAAATATATTTAGAAAACTAAAGAAGCTCCTGAATATTGAAGAACACAAGGAAATAAAATTTATCTGTAGTCCATTCAACATCCTATCCTTAAGTCATTTTAAATTATATGTAGTCTGGATCTGAGGCTTACCACAACCTTTTCCCCACTATTGCCCTTAATCAATTACCATAACTAGTGAAAACTCTATAATCCAAAATCACTGAAGAGCTTCTGCAAGTTCTAGACTTAAAGAACCTTTTATACCTTAAAAAAAATTGTAATAAAGATATGGAATACATACTCCACCTAAGCTGATTTCATACAGATACATTCACTTTTATGAAACTGTGAGTTAGAATTAATAACTATTAATAATTAATAATTATTATTCTGAAATACAGATGCATCATACATATCTTTTCCTGCCACACAATAAACTCTCATCAAGAAACAACTTTAACAGCCTTATCCAGGACAGTGACAATATGTGCTGAAGCGTGACCTGGCACACTGGGCTCCTTCTGGGCAGCATTAACCATGGGAGCTCTGTACCTGGAGCTGTTCTCATTCTGCCAGGAGATCCCATCCACAACCACCGCAAGATCTCCTTACTGATGTGCCAGCCACCAGGACCTGGTCACTGTGATCTGTCACACAGCCGCTTCTCACAACTGTGAGAGCATTGTCCTGGAGCAGCAAAGCCAGATCAGGTGGCCAACAAGGGTTTAGCTTCCCCCATCCCAACCTGGACAGTCCTTTTTCCCCTTACTTACTCGTGCAAGTACTTACTCGTGCAAGTTTGTTTCCTAAATAAAAAAAAAGAACTTCACCACTGACATTTCTCTAGTCCTGCTTATTCTATAGCTTTGTCAGTGGTTATTGCTACATCAGTGCTTCGTGTATACCCTAAAATTCCTTACTCTCAGAGCTATAAACTAAAAATGAGGTTCCAGAGCTGGAGAGATGGTTCAGCATTTAAGAATACTTGCTGCTCTTCTAGAAGATCCAGGTTCAACTCCTAGCACCCTCATGACAGCTCACCACTGTCTACAACTCCAGTCCCCAAAGATCTGATACCCTCTTCCAGCCTCTGAGAACACCAGGCAAGTACATACATACACGCAGGCAAAAATCCCATATAATAAAATCTTTCTTTAAAGCATCATTTATAAGAAAGGATAGTAGGAACAAAAAACAATAAATGTCACATTTACACTCATCTACGGGACACAGAATTAAATATATACATAAATACACATGTACAGTGCTTACATACACACACATAAACATAACATGAAAACAGAGACTATTTAGTGGAGGAAGGGGCAATCATGGAAGAAGATGAGGAAGGGTTATAGATGGAAGAATATGAAGAAAGCACAGTGAGACGAGTGTATGGAAACCCAGAGCACTATTTGGGCTTGTCGGAAAGCTGCTTGTTCCTCTCCTAATCCCCCCACCCCCGATTCCCCACTCCCTTTATCAAATCATGCCCTACACCTTCTTCATACAGCATCCCTACAGAAGTGGAGACATGCTAACCACACAGTTGCAAGGCTAGGAAGATGGCTCGGTGGTTAAGATCCCTCATTGCTATTGCACAGGACCAGGTTCAGCTGGAACTCCAGTTCCTGGGGATCCGATGGCTTCCTCTGACCTCTGTGGATAAAGGCACACATGGGTTGCACACATGTGCATATAAAATAGTCATATAACATAAAATAGAAAAATAAACCTAAAACAATTTGTTTCAAGAAACAGTTCACTTGTGACCCTTCCTTTAACTACAGACTACTGAAACAAGGAATTCCACAAGATATCAGAGTTTCTCCAAGAATCTTGCCCTAAAAGGAAAAGGCTGAAGCCCAGTGCCAGCCAAGGTGGAAACAAGTCTCTCATAAAGTGATTTCACATCGCTTTGACAACTTGTCAGACGACCTGACAAGAAAGGCTGGAGCCAAGACAATGGTGATGGGCAGGCCATCCCGGAGAAGGACTACTTAATTATAACTACTCCTTGCCCTCAACTTAAACCTAACCTTCATGCCAGGACCCCGAAATGGGCTGAGGAGTCACTAGACCCCTTTTTCTTTCTGCCCAATAAGGCCATAGAGAATATATACCTTTCTTTGGCTTTACTAGTATTACTTGTCTGTTTAAGTGGCCTACTGTAGATAAATGACTAGTCCTAGCTTGTTAGGGCTTCCAAGGTCCAGGCTCTGAACCTAACAACAATAGAAACAACTTTCTACTGCAAATCAGGGTCCAGGCCAATTTCTAGGGCAGTCATACTAAAAGCATGGTATCCCAAGGCCCAGCAAATGACTGCTGCTCTCCACTTCCTTGCTTCCTGTGGCTGTAAGAGCCTCTCTGCACAACCTATTGTGACCCAGAAAGCACCTGTCTTGTCTGGAGTTGGAAGTGAAGATCCAGGCTTGTAGTTTGCCTGAATCATTTAGTTCCCAAAAGGAAGGACCTCCCCCTTTCCCCTCACCCCCTCCATCCCACCACCTGCTTTAAATTACCTTATTCCTACCCCCTGGGAAGAGACTCTTAGTGTTCTCCCTAAAGAAACAGGAAGTAAGGCTGTAGAATGGTTATTCGGCACAACTTTCCCATTTCCTTAAGTGTCCCTAGGTAAAATTATCTCCATAAGGAAATGGGAAAGTTAATGATTGGATTATTGTGTGACGATTACCCAAGCCCACTGTGGGTGGTGTCATCCTTAGTAGGTGATCCTGAGTTGTATAAAAAACAAGCTGAGCAAGTTGTGGAAATCAAGCCAATAGGCAACATTCCTCCATCGTCTCTACTTCAATTCCTGCCTCAGGTTTCCATTCAGCTTGAGTTCCTACCTTGGCTTCCCTCCACTCTGGGATGTGATGCATCCATGTAAGCCAAATAAACCTGTCCTCCCCAAGTTGCTTTGGTTGTAGTGTTTATCACAGCAATAGAAAGAAAACGAAGAGATTTCCCAACAAATTACTAGTCAAAGAAGCTCCAGAGAAACCCAAGATAACGCAACTACCACCATTGCTAGGGCTTCTAACAGAACTAGATATAAGACCCTATTGCTGAAGACACTACACATGGGTTGCAGAACACAGAAAAATTAATATTGAAATGACTGGGTAACTCTCCTTGATGGTTAGATTTCCTAGCACTGGAAGGTGCAGTACAGGCTGATGGAAGAGAAAAGACATCAGTGGTCTTATCCAGCATTGGACCCTGTGTGTTACAATTCTGACCTGTCAACCAAGGTGTGCCAACTAGTACACAGTGGCAATACCATTTATGGAGGTAATCGTAACATAACAATCCAGTCTATTCACTGAAATTTTGGCCTGCTCTACAAGAGGAAAATCATGCCTAGTGCTGTAAACATAGGCAAAACCCATGGCTACAGAAGTCATAGGCTGTTTTTCTACATGGTTATGGTGTCAAACTGCCTTCTAAATATTTATATATACATCAATAGATCTGTGCTGCTGATCAGAAAAGGCTTCATTACCTAAGATTTATTTATTTATATTTTATGGATGACTTCTTCCATGTATGTTTGTGCACCATGGATATACCAGAAGACCTGTAGATGGATGTGAGCTGACACGTATGTTCTGGTAATTGAACCCAGGTCTTCTACAAGATCAGCAAATGCTCTGAACTACCAAGCCGTCTCTCCAGCCACAAAAGGGCTTCTTACTTCAGTGAGTAGTAGTTAAGGCACAGACACATTACTGTTTCAAGTGCTAAGAGTAAGTCACTGAGTACACAGCTCAACGTGTTTAAAAAGAGGAGTCAGAAGGATGTAAGGGTTGGAGGATGAAGAAGAATCCTCAGAATATTGTCTTCTGGACATGATATGGCTGCTGCACACGGGAACTCAGCTCCACAGGATCAAACCAGTTAAAATTCCCAGCATGGAGGTCTGGGCCCTTACCCCTCCATGCTGGGAATTAACTACTAGCCTGTTTCCAAACCAAGCCCTGCACTTCCGGACTCATTAAGATGTGACCAAGCAACCTCACGCTCCTCCACCACGGACAAGAGTTGTCCTGGCACTGCACCTTTTCCAGCCTAAGCAGTGAGCTAAAATAAATCCATCCTTGCCTAATATGGTGGTGCATGCCTTCAAACCCAGCACTCAGGAGGCAGGGGAAGATGGATCTCTGTGAGTTCAAGGCCAGCCTGATCTACTTAGTTAAGTTCCCAGACAGCCAGGGCTCTATAGAGAAACCTTGTGTCAGAAAAGAAAACCAAAAACATAATTATCATCATCATCACCACCACCACCACCACCATCATCATCATCACCCCCGATCCTTCCTTAAGATGCTTTTGTCGGGTACACAGTCAGTACTCATTCACTTATACACACTGATCCCTCAAGTAACATCATTCTCATACTGCACAAAGCAGAAGCCTTCACATTACACAGGGAAAGAAGCAATGGGACAAGAGAAAAGATCTGCAGAACAGTTGATGAGCACAAGGCTTTAATTGCTTAGTTGTCAGTACTACAGTCGTTATTAAGTTGTATTGTTATAACGCAATTTCATGGAAGTAACAGATAGCTAAGGGGCTGGATTAGTCGTTTGTTTTCACAGTGGAGGTACAAATGATAAAATAACTTTAAAAGCAGAAAGGGAACCGGTCAGATGACTCAGTGGGTAAAAACACCTGATGCTAAGTCTGAGTCCAATCCCTGGAACCCTCATGTCGGAGAAAGTTGTTTTCTGACCTCCACAAGGACACCCTGGCATGTACATACACACAGGCACACAGTCATGCACACATGCATGAAATAAAAATGTTAAAAATTTTAAATTAAAAAGTGAGAAAGATGTCCACAGTTTTATAAGTTTCAGAATAACTGGTTTCTGCAACTCATGGCTTCTTTGCTCATGGGCCCAGAGTAAGAAGAAATGTCATGGCAAAGAGGATGTGGTGTGGAGAAGCCGCAAGCATCATCAGTAGCCAGGAGGCAGAGGGAACCCTAAAAGCACTGGAGACACATTACAACCTTCAAACGCACACCCTCAGCCACCTACTTCCTCCACCCCCCCAATAATGATGTGAAATCATAAATCCACCAGCAGATTAACCCTTTAATTGGGTCAGAGTCCTCATGAAGCAGCCACCAACTAGGCCTTTCGCCTTTTTGGAAATACTTCCTATCCAAACAACAACAGGGCCATTATATAAAAGAAGTAAAGGACTCGGTCGTGAGTTCTTAGAATTGTCAGCTGACACTTGGCCAGAACACAAAATCTGAGCAAAACTTCCAACCTCCAAAACAGAAATAATAGCAAAAACAAAACTTCAGGAAAGAATTTCCTTGGGAGCCCAACTACAAACAGACACAGGTGAGACATTCTTAAGACAAACATCTTGAAAGTCCCAGCCCCGCCTATGGAGACTTTTCTACATCCATGAAAGAGAACCATCTACCTTCTGCTTTGATTTTGCCAGAGCAAGGAACTTATTAGTTCACCGAAGATCTTTAATTACTCATCATTCTAAATCTTTTAACCCCTGAGAGCCCAATCTGCCTTCTTGTCAGGTTTACTTCTTACATCAAAGCAAAACTAAAGAAACATACTAGGCTTTTTCATAAAAGCTCTTCATATATATTTCTATGCTGCTTAATATTTAAACATACATTTGAATATTTAAAAGTATTCAAATATATTAAATGTACAAATTCAACCAATGACTAAAATAGAATAAATGAAACTATCCTGAGGCTAACATATATAGAATATGATCCTAGAAAAGGCAAGAAAATTCAGCAAAGGGCCAGTGAGATGGCTCAGCAAGTATGGCTCTTGCCACACAAGCCTGGAGACCTGAGTTCGAAACCCTGCAGCCACATAAAGATGAAAGAACACTGACTCACCAGAGTTTTCTATTGATGTCTACTAACAAGTCCCAACAAATAGTAATAAATAAAACAAATTTTAAAAGGAAAAAAGAAGTCTTGGTTAAGAAGTACTTTTAATGCTATAGCTATGGCACAAGACTGTAATCCCAGTGACTGAGAAGGCTGAAGCAGAAGCTTACAAGTTCGAGGGCTACCTACACTACACTAAAAAGTTCACAACCAACCCAGGAAGTTATGTGGGACTCTAACTCAATACAAAAATAGAATACAGAATTAGTTGTGATATCATGAACCTTTAATCTTGCCAAGTGAGAGGCACAGGAAGGCAGATCTCTATAAGTTTGAGGCCAGCCTGGTCAACATAGCTAGTTTTAGATAGTGAGCTCTAGGCCATCCAGAGATACACAGGATATACCCTGCCAGAATAAACACAGAAAGTGGGGAGAGGGAGGAGAGAGAGAGGAGAAAGAGAGAGGGGGGAAATAAAGCTACCAATGATGTTGTGATTCTTATTTTGAGGACAATGGTTCAAAATTTTTTAAAAAAATATTAAAAATCTTCCACTTTTATACTATTTCATAGAACTTTCAAGATGAAGACTTTTGAGCTCGAAAAGGATGAGATCCGTGGGAGTCAGATGCTGACACCCACGTGTGAACTATGAGTCCTCGCCCTCATGAAGACTCTATTTTCATGTCTGAAAAGCTGGTATTAAAGGGGAGAGGAGAAAGCTCAGTCAGTAATATGCTCGCCACACAAGTCTGAGGGCCTGAGCTAAGATATTTGAGTACAGCTCTGGGGGAAGAGAGACAGCAAGCTCTCCGGAGCTCACCGACCAACCAGCCTAGCTGAATCAGTGAGCTCCTGGTTCAAGAGGTCCATGGTAATAACATGGAGAGCAAATGAGGAAGACACTCCACGCCAGCCTTCAGCTTCCTGATGCACATGTACAGATGTGACACACAAACACATGCACACTCATATCACTCACACACACACCCATACCCACACACACACACCAGGATAAAGAGAAAGTAGCTACCTTGCAGGGTGTTAGGTTAGTTAAATGAAATTATCTGGTAGCCATGTACAAATTGAACCATGATGCATGTCTCTTTCCCACCAGCTGTAACATTATTGCAACTACTATTATTTCTGAAGTTCAAAGAAATCTAAGCATTGTCTCCCCATGTAGCTTATAATCCAAGATGTTTAAGACAGCGCTATATTAATAAACATGCACGTGCATTAAGATATTTACTGTCCGTGTACAAACGCATTTCTGGGACTTCTTAGAACACATCAGAGCAAGAGAGCATCTCCATATTTACCTTCGAGGTTCATCTGCATATGTCACATGAAGACCTTTGCCCCCTGGTCCACCACAGACATTAATAGCAGCTCACCCTCCGTATATAAAGGACCACAACTTCGAACGCAGTGTTCACAGCACCGTCACACAGACTTAGACTTCTACCGTATGATAGATACTCACACGCTGAGCTTTGCGCAGCTCTCCTGTGCGTTATGCTTCTCACGCTCATACGCACTCTCCACCTCTTTGAATTCGTTCTTGATCATTTCCAGGTCAGCCACAGCCTCTGCTTGGCTGGCTTTTTCTACTTGTAAAGCCCCTTCAAGATCTCGGATCCGTAACTACCAGATGACAGAGAAGTACATTTTTCCATTAATTAATTTATTTATTCACTTTATATACCAATCACAGCCCCCCTCTCCTTCACCTCTGAGAAAGGGGATGTCCCTCCCAGAGAACCAACCCACCCTGGCACCTCAAGTCAGTGCAGGACTAGGTACGCCCTCCCCCACTGAGACCAGACAAGACAGCCCAGTTAGGGAAGCAGGACCCACAGACAGGCAACGGAGTCAGGGACAGCCCCTGTTCCAGTTGTTGGGGGAAACCCGCATGAAGACCAAGCTGCACATCTGCTATATATATGCAGAAGAAGGTGGGCACAGAGACCCACAGCCAAACATTAGACAGAGAAGTAATTTTTAAAAAGCTAAAAAATGTTTGTTTCCATTTTAAATTGAATAGACTATTTTATCAACAACAGATTTTTGTCATTTATCTAAACATTTCTTTCTTTCTGTTTTTATTTTAAAAGAAAATAAACAAGGTGGTTTAGAACCCTAGATATATAGATAATATAGACATAGATAGGTAGATAGATAGATAGATAGATAGATAGATAGATAGATAGATAGATAGAAAGAAATACTTTTATGCGTACAACGCCAGTGAATGAAACTAAAGGTGATGAATTAGGACAGCAGGGAGGGGTATGTGAGAAGGTTTGGAGAGAGGAAAGGGAAGGAAGAAACATAATTAAATTACAATCCCAAAAATAGAATATTAATGCAGGAAAGTCTAAAAAATTAGAAGCAAAACCTTAGGCTCTTTTTTAAATGATTCAATGGGACAAAGTTTAGGGGAATGAAGAACTGAGAAGCAGAAGCTGGACCACGCTATCAAAGCTATGCTTTGCCTTCTAATGCATTCACATCTCTTTCATAAAATATCTTAAGTGGTTTAGAAAACTAAAAGAAACATTAAGACATGAATATCATTATAAGGTTAAACGTGGGCTGGCAAGATGGCTCAGAGGGTAAAGTCACTTGCCACTCAGCTTAATCACCTGAGTTCAGTCACCAGAACCTACATGACAGAGGATAGAATCAACTCCCACAACCTGTCCTCTCCGACCTTCATGTGTGCATTGTGGCACACATACACACACACATGCACACACATATACACAAATAAAGGCAATTTCAAATTTTAAAATAAATAAGCTTAAACAGAGCCCTTTACCCCTGGAGACATTTTTACTGTAGGAGAGGAGCCTACACAGTCGAACAACCCTGACTGAGAGTAATATTCATAGTGATACGACTTGATAACTTGGATTTCACTTAATATAATCTGGAAGCAGTACAGTGCAGGGGGATAATTACGAGTCATAACTGGCCTGAGGTAGGTTTAAAGCTGGGTGATGGGTGTACCAGGAATTAATTTTAATAATCTGCTAACTTTTGCATATATTTGAAATTTTGCAGAATACGACATCTTAAAAATAGATGCCTGTGTCTACCAATAGCAGAACAAACAGACAAAGTGCATTTTCTCAAAACAATGATATATAGTTGTTGAACAGCTGTATACCACTTTAAGAACAATGTACTGCTCTTATATCCTGAAGAAAGCAAAGCCCAGACCACTGTACACAGAATGCTAAACCTGGATAAGCGGTGAAAAGAACAAGAATGAACAGACAAGCGAAGAACTAACTAATTACCCTGCAAAGTGCCAAATGGTAATGTTTCATGTGTTTTAAGATGCTGCCATTTGGATGCTCAATCCAAGTATCAAAAGCCTCGTGCCCAGAACGGCACTATCGGGTGGTACCACAGACCCTCAGGAGGCGGGGTCATGAAGGAGGCCCTGGCATCAACAAGAGTGGACTATGGGACCTGCCTTGTCCTTTTGCCTTGCTTCCTGGCTCACCAAGTGAGAGGTGAGTGTACTTCCTCCATGATATGGTGCCTCACCAGAAAACCACACGAGTGGGGCATGAGTCAAACAAACATGAACACTTTAGAGGTAAGGTCCTTAGGTAGGCTCGTCTTCTGCGTTCCGCTGTGGTCAAAGAAAACCAACTAATCCTGACAAAAGCCTTGGGGGCTGCCATGAACACTGCGTTCTTCCATCACAGTACAAATGCTGCCACACCTAAGACAAGACCTAAGAGCAGGCAGTGGTGACACCCTGGCCTGAGGCTACAGTGTGCCAACATCACCCCTAACAGAGATCCAAAATGGTACCCTTACCCTGAACACGAGTGTCAGAGCAGTGTGCTACCATTCCCAACTCAGATCTTAGTTTCCTAGCTGCTGCAAATCTGAGAAGAGTTATGCCAAAAGTACGCTTGCATCTTACCTGAATAATTTCAGAATTAAATTTTGATTCCAAATGTGCTGCTCTTTCTGCTTCAATATTCTCTTCTAACTTCCTCACCCTCAGAGTGGTTGCCTAAAAACAAGTTAAGTTCAAATTCATTAACATCGGCATTAAAAGCACATAGAGAATGCTAAACACAGAATCATAACTAACTAATACTTCAAATGGCTTAAGCTGTGTAGCCAACCTAGAACCCATGATCCCCCTGCCTCAGCATCTCAAATCCTGGTATTACAGGTGTATCTAGCCCCACATGTCATACTTTGCAAGAATAGAGTGTTTAAAAAAAAAAAGCCCAAGAAGGATGCTCCAAGGCCTTGTGTCTTTTTCTTTTTTAATCTTATTGAAGTACAGTCTATATGTAATTAATTAGGAAGAAACTCTATTTTTCTGAGCACACACTTCCATGGTGGCTGCCATACAGAACATAGACTGGCATGTTCCCTTCTGCCCCATGGTCCTCTCTAGACACACACTTGGGCCTGCATCCCAAGGAGTCATTCTGCATCATTCTGTGTTTCAAAGCACACAGCTTACAAGGCACTTTTGTACACTGTGCTACTTGCTTTATTTAGATTTTAAAACCATGTCAGTACTGTTTTCTCCTTGAGATGGTCTCCCAGTGTAGCCCTAGCTGGACTGGAACTCACAGATATGTGCCTGCTCCAGCCTCCCGAGTGCTGGGATTAAATGTACTTTTACCACACCCAGTCCTTTCAATATTTATTTAAGATTTATTTTTATTACTTTAAATTATGCATAGGGAGAACCTAGGTACAAGTGAATGCAGTGTCTGTGGTAGCCAAAGACCCTGGGTCCCCTTAGAATCTGAGTTATAGGCAATGGTTGAGTTACCCAATGTTGGTGCCAGGAATCAAACCTGGGCAGCAATTGTTTCCAACTGCTGGGTCATCTCTCTAGCCCTCCTTATCAATATATCTTAACAATTTCTTATACTAGAAAATATGTCTCCAGAGGCAGAAAACTATAATATGAATATATTATGAAATATTACATTATGAAAACTAGAGATGGTATAAATCCAAAAAGACAAAAGAATACTTTCTATAACATCATCTTTTTCTCCCTTCTATATGGATTTTTGAAACAAGGTCTCTCTGCATAGCCCAGGCTGTCCTAGAACTCCATCTGTAGACCAGCCTGGCCTCAAACTCAGAGATCTGCCTACCTCTACCTCCCTCATAGCTGATTAGCAGGTGCCACCATGCCCAGCTAACATGGTCTTCTTAAAGGTAAAATTTTGGCATTTGTATCCTCTAATACTAGATTATCTTGGAAATCAAGTATTCAATTCAAAACTGAAACTAGTAACTATTAGTAGTCTAATGTGAAGATTCAAGCAAGACAATTCAAAAATGGGAGATGATTAAATTTGAACACTTGATCAAACTAAAGAATTATTATATTTGTATGATTTGCTTTTTATGTATGAATGTTTTGCCTGCATGTTTGTAAGTATGCCCTGTGTGTGCCTGGTGCCCTCAGAGGTTAGGAGAGGGTGTTGTGTGCCCTGGGACTGGAGTTATGGATGGTTCTGAGCTACCATGTAGGCCCTAGGAACTGACCCTAGGCCCTGCTCAAGAGCACAAATGCTCTTCAGCACTGAGCCATCTCCCAGCCCTTATCATTACTTACAAATGCACGGTGAGCACTGATAGTTTAAACTTTCTATCTCTTTGAAATGTAAACTAGAGCATCCATGAATTAAATTGGATTGAAATGAATGAAATTATTTGGATTGGCTTTAAGTATACTCAAGCTGGCATGAATACTGACCACTGGGGATAACTACTGAAGAGACAGGCACATAGGTATGGTCATTACGGTATGCTTTCATTCTGAATGCTTGAAATGTTCCATATAGCACTTTCAAAGATTTTTTAGATGTGTTTTATGAGTCTCAGTGTTTTACAAGCATGCATGTGTGTATGGAAGTCAGAAGAGGGCTTTGGACTCCTTGAAAATGGAGTTTCAGATAATTGCATCTCTGTAAGAACAAATGGTCTTAGCTGCCGAGCTTTCATTCTGGCCCCAAGATAATAGTCAATTTTTTATTTTAGGGTTTTTTGTGTTGTTTTGGTTATTGTTATTGTTGTTTCTGGTTTGGTTTGTACACACAGGGTTTCTGTGTATACTCCTGGCTATCCTAGAACTCCCTATGTAAACTCAGCTAGCCTTGAACTCACAGAGATCCACCTGCCTCTGCCTCTGCCTCTGCCTCTGCCTCTGCCTCTGCCTCTCTGCCCCTCTGCCCCTGCCTCTACTTCTATAGTGCTAGGATTAAAGGCATTTGCCACCAAGCCTGGCTAGATTTTTTTATGTGTACAATTGTTTTGTCTGCCTGTAAATTATGTACACCACGTATGTGCCTAGTGTCTGAGAAGGTCAAGAGAGGATATCAGATCCCCTAGAACTGGAGTCACAAACAGTTGTGAACCACAATGTGGGTCCTGGGAATTGAACTCAGATACTCTAGACGCATTTAATTGAGGGGCTTGCTTACAGATTCAGGGGGTTAGTCCATGATCATCATGGCAGAGAGCGTGGCAGCAGGCAAGCAAGCATAGTGCTTGAACAGTAGCTAGAACTTACAACTGACCCACAGGATGAAGGCAGAAAGAGACCGGGCCTGGCATGAGCTTTTAAAACCTGAAAGCCAACCCCCAAGTAATGCACCTTATCCAACAAGGTCTTACCTCCTGATCTTTCCTAAACAGTCTACCAACTGGGAAACAAACATTCAAAGATATGACCCTATTGGAGCCATTTTCATCAAACTACCACATACACACATAAATAGAACCAAAATAATGCAAAAGATAAAGCAATGACCTAAATTCTGTTTCCTATTGTTAAACAAACAATTCCTTTCATATTTGGCTTTATATTCTCAGAACAAGGAACTCCACAAACTATGGATATAAACCATGCTGTGTAGTATAGCAGAAAAATTCTTATGCATAGCCCAGACCACAGTGAACAATAACCTGGGAAGACCTATAATAATAAAAACAAATTGTATCGAGGCTCAGCAGTTAACAGCACTGGCTGCTTTTCCAGACGTCCTGAGATCAGTTCCAAGCACCAACCTGGTGGCTCATAACCGTCTATGTCTGTAGTTGCATGTAATCTGATGCCCTCTTCTGATATGCAAATGTACATCCATATGTATAAAATACATACATAAACAAATCTTCTTCTAAAATTATGTAAATCCTACAAGATGTAGTTGACTTTGTCAATATGCGATATATTCATTTTAGATTCCTGTGGATCAAGAGACTAGAAAAAAGTCCATGGGAGTTGAGAATAAGATTTTTAAAATGAAAGACAAAGGAACAAAATTAGTCTAACAATATCAAAGTATTTTTCTCAGGTGCCAAAAATATATTTTTTATCAAAATAATGCTTCTTATATTTAGGGGGTACATACACAAATACATGTACACACATGTATGCACATGTGAGAAGAGGCCAGAGAGCAACATCAGGTGTTATTTCTCAAGCACCTTCCTGTGCCATTTTGGTTTGGTTTATGTTAAGTTTTTAGAGGGAGGTTGAGGCAGGGTCGCCAGTGAGCCTGGAACTCAGCAAGCGGGTTAACCCAGGGAGCCACAGGGACCTGTCCATTTCCATACCCCAGGGCTGGGATCAAGTGCAAGGGAAAAACTTTAACCAGCTGAGCTATCTATCATCTTGCTCTCATATTTTATTAAAATACAGAATATTCCACAATTACATAATAAAATAATCAACAAAATATTTCTATTTCTTATACATATAATTCAGTAACTAATTAATAATCTGGCTCCCATTCAAAAACATCAAGATGAAGTTCTAGTTTTCTAGGTTAGAACAAAAATGAAATAGGTTGAAATAATAAGCTGGAGATCACATTTTTTTCACACCTCATTTTAAATGAAATGTGCTAAAGAAAACAAATTTACATGTTGTTTATTACGACTATGGCTATCAAAAAAACAGGAAGGCAATAAAAAATAACCAAATCTTTAAACAAACACCTCCCAGGAGTAGGATTTGTTGATACACATAATTAAATAAATGCACACATAATCTTTTTTTTAATCTTCCAGTCTGGTAAAATAACTCTTACGTCCAGCAGAGGGTGCTATAGTAACACCAACCTGCAAGTCTCTCCACATTCATATTCATTCTCTCTCTCTCTCTCTCTCTCTCTCTCTCTCTCTCTCTCTCTCTCTCCCTCTCTCTCTCTCTCTCTCTCTCTCTCTCTCTCTCTCTCTCTCTCTTACACACACACACACACACACACACACACACACTCTGTAATACCAAAGAATGCTAATACAAGTCATAAAATATGTCACTGATATTTAATTCTAACATAAGCACAACATTAGTGGCACAAATAAGTGGCATAATTCTGATTAAAGTTCAAATTCAATCCAAAATCTTAAATTTAACTACATGTAAGTTAATTGTCTATATATAGCTTGGCCAGTCATAAAATACTGTAATATAACGTATCTGTTTACTAACACTGAAAACAATGGGCTTCTATAATCACATAAAGCCAAACATGATTCTTTGGGCGTTTTTTTCTTTTTTTGCTGTTTGTTTTTTCACATTTGATTATTGGGGTGGTGTGTATACGTAGAGGTCAAGAGACAACTGGCAGGGGTCGGCTCTCTCCTTCCACCATGTGGTGGGGTCTAGGAATCTAACTCACGTCACTAGGCTTAGTAGTGGATGCCTTTATGTGTGGAGCCATGTCGCCAGCTCAGGTATGTAATTCCTTATATAGTACATTGTTGGGAGCCGCCACGAGAGCTGACAAAGTCCGCCATCGCTAGGTGGCGCTGTCGCCCGTAATTCTTCTTAGTACCAAGTAAACTGCACATGTGCCATGGTTAGCCCGCCAAAGCT
>NW_021620772.1:3555310-3609678 GCF_004785775.1 Grammomys surdaster | reverse complement strand
TGTGTATGTTTTTTGCCGGCGAGACCATTACGCGCGCGCCCCGCACAGTACATACCTTACTTTTTATTTGATGATTGACAGGTCCTTTATTACAATGCACTAGCTGAGAGACTCTCAGCCTAGGAAATACTATGGGCTGACATAGCTCTTTTCTCTTCTTTGCATATATCACTAAATCGTAGTAGGCACAATCAGATAACCTTTCACCCTTAAGGAGGTGAGTTTTCTTTTTTCTTTTTTTTTTTGTTTTGTTTTTTGAGACAGGGTTTCTCTGTGTAGTCCTGGCTGTCCTGAAACTCACTCTGTAGACCAGGCTGGCCTCAAATTCAGAGATCCGCCTGCCTATGCCTCACGAGTGCTGGGATTAAAGGCGTGCGCCACCACCGCCCGGCAAGGAAGTGAGTTTTCATTCCCCAAATAAAACAGTATCTAGAAAGCTGTCTCCTACCAAGCCTTGGAGCGTATTACTCATCACAAACCAGGCCTGAGCTGCCAATCCAATTCAGGAGCAGAGCTAAGCAAACGCACCCAGATGTTCCCCACACTACATCTGTCTCTGCAGCTTGAACAGGCTTATTCCAAAAGTTGCATCGTAGTTCTGAAAGTGTATGTCAGTGGATTCTTGAAGTCTAAATGAGACAGCTGAGACTACAATACTCTTTTCTCTGCAAATACAATACATTTAGCTCAGGAGCCTATACGTGAATTAAAAGGAGTTAGTTGAGGAAAACTTTCTGTACACTAAATAATATAAATATTACTAAATAGCAAGAAGACTGGGGCGGGACTCTCACCCAAATACCTATTACCTAGCTGCTGTTCCCTGCTGGCCCTCATAGGACCACGTCCTATATGTTTGTAGCTCACTGCAGAATATCAACAAATCATGTAAGTGGAAAGTGGTGATGATTTTTCCAGATTTCATCATCTGGTAATTCCTGTTATTGAACAACTTTATATGTAACCAATATGGTAATAATCCATCTTGTAAAGCTATTCTGAGCCTGTGATTAATCATCACAAGCTGACTAATTCTATAATAACTGTTCAATAATCCACTTTATTTTGTTATGTTTTAAAGGCTAATTTATTATACATTTATTAACATTTAACCACAATACTATTCTTTACCTGGAGGAGGAAAAAACAGTCACTAAACTTTAAGCTTTTCATCTTGTTTTTTGTTTTGGGATAAGGTTTCACTGTATAGCCCTGTCCACCCTTGAACTCACCCTGTAGACCAGACTACCCTTACACTAACAGATCCACCTGCCTCTACCTCTTGAGTGTTGTTATCAAAGGCATGCAACACCACAGCCAGCCTAACTTAGAGCCAGTAAACAAGTTCTCAGGCTACTGAGGTGGCTCAAAAGGTGAAGATGCTTGTCACCAGACATGGTACCCTGAGTTAGACCCCCTGGGAATCACTTTAGGAAGAGAGAACTTATTCCAAAAAGTTATCCTCTGACCTCCATACGTGTGCTACAGTGCATCCACACATGTATGCACATAGGAAAATTACTTATGAATGAAAGAAAATATAAACGGCCTCCAAATTATTTTTACTATAAAAAAATAGCTCCCAAGAGTCAACATATCCAGGTATATTAAATATAGGAGCACCATAATATCTCATCACTTAACCAGAGTCATATATTGAGGTCACAATTAAGAAAATCTGAGTTCTTTATTAAACTTGTTCAAATCAATTAACTTAGACAGTATTACTTAGTCTGACCATTAATGTACACTCTTCTGTACATATGTATATGCATATTACATATATATGCATGTGCATATACATGCATACTGTGTGTAAGGGTGTGTATATGAAGGCATACATACATGTACATGCAAGTACACATGTAAACATGTATGTATATAGAGGCCAGAAGATAATCTCTGGTGCCATTTCTTGAGAGCCATCCACCTTGTCTGCTGAAACAGAATCTCTCACTGGGACCTATGGCTTGCCAATTCAGTTAGGCTGCTTGGCCAATAAGTCCCAATAATCCACCTGATTCTGTCTGTGGTTTATAACAAGTATGCATGAACCACAGTCACATCTGGCTTTTTATGTGGGTTCTGGGGCTGAATCTCAGTTTCTCATGTTTGTATAAGTATTTAATTAACAATCTCTCTAGCACTTAAAGCAGAGTGTGTGTGTGTGTGTGTGTGTGTGTGTGTGTGTGTGTTTTCTCACAGGAGGTATATACATGTGTACAAAGGTACACATGTATGCACATGGGCACATATATGGAGGCCAGAGGTCAACTCTGACCATTGTCACTCACCCCACTAGCTCTCTGTCTCTCTCAACCTCTCTCTCTCTCTCTTTCTCTCTCTCTCTCTCTCTGTCTCTCTCTCTGTATGTGAGCGTGTGTGTGTGTGTCTGTCTCTCTTTCAGTCCCTCTCTGTCTCTCTCAGTCTCTATCTGTCTCTCTCTCTGTCCTTCTCTCTGTGTTTCTCTCTCTGACTCTCTCTGTCTCTCTGTCTGTCTGTCTCTCACTCTCTCTCTATCTCTCTCTCTCTCTCTCTCTCTGCTGGTCTATCTCTGTGTGTGTATCTCTCTCTGTGTGTGTCTCTCTCTCTGTGTGTGTCTCTCTCTCTGAATTTATCTCTCTGTCTCTCTATCTCTCTGTTTCTCTCTATCTCTGTATCTCTCTCTATGTCTCTCTCTGTGTCTCACTCTCGCTCTCTAATTCTCTCCTTTCTCTGTGTAGCACTGGCTGTCCTGGAATTCCCTGTGTAGACCAGACTATTCTGAAACTCACAGAGATCAGTCTGCATCTGCCCACAAAGTGTGGGAATTAAAGGTGTGCAACAATGATGTCTAATTATTGTTCCTCTCTTTAAGACAAGGTCACTTATTTGCATGGTAATAACAACTAGGTTAGGCTGACAGGAAGAGTTGTAGAGGGCATGAAGCCTTTTTGACCACAAATAAGCACTAAAAAGCCAGGAATAATAAACATACAGGGTTATCTCCTTAACCCTGACCCTGACCCTGACCCTGACCCTGACCCTGACCCTAGCCATAACCCTAGCACTATCCCTAACCCTACCCTTAGCCTTAGCCCTAACCCTAACCCTAACCCTAACCCTAACCCTAACCCTGAGGTATATACATGTTTTCTGCCAGGTAAGCTGGGAGCAGATATAGTTGGTATCCTAGTGCCCTGTCCTATCTGTAGGTCCAGGCCATACCTGAACCCTCCAGACTACTATGTTTACCCCACACACTCTCCCTCACTAGATCTTTATCTTAAACATTGTTTTTCAGTCAATAGAATCCATCTTTAGGAGAGATGTCTCCTGTATTTTATAGCTTGGTGATTTCTACAACGACCAGGCCATACCAGATCCTCCGCTAGGCTCTTAAGCTATAGAACCCATTCTTATGGAAGAGATCACATGTAGTTTGCAAAAGAATTTCAATATAGTCGTGCCTTGAGCTTTATTGTGATATTGTCACTGGAAACTTTTATCCTAAGTTGTACTGAACTTAAATATGTCTAAAATAAACTGCACAGTATCAGACTCTCGAAGTCTGAACCAACACTGGCTAAGTCTTGCTGAATGGAATTTGCATTTGCCTCCTACAGATTGTTATTTTGCTGGCCCTGGTGTTTGCAGAGACAGCAAACAGTGAGCCAAGAGGTTTCCCTGCTTCTGCCGGCCTCATGCTAAGATTAAAAGTGCATGCCTCCATGACCAGCTTTTTCCCATGGATCCAGAGGATAAAAATCAGATATCCTCTGTGTACCCAAACAATATGGCTGCAAGCACTTAACACTGCTCTATCTCTCCGGCAAGACTGTTCGGCAGGTAAAGGTGTTTGCCTCCAAGCCTGATAACTTGAATTTAAACCCACGTAGTAGGAGAGAACTAACTCCTAAAAGTCCTCTGATCTGTACATGTGCCACACACACATGCATAAGCACACATGCATGCACATACACACACATAAACATACACATAGATCAACATAAATGTAACTCAGTAAAACACTCAGAAGGCACCAACTTTCTTACTCAGCAAGGACTGAATAACAGAGCACATTTACTCACCTTATGAAACAGTTCGGTGAACAAGAGTTCCACTACACTTAGGTATGAGTAATAAGAAATCAGAAAACAAAAATGGGAATATTATGGATAAAATTTGTGGATCATAACTTCTACTTAGTGTAGTACTCATTTAACTTCTTTTTAAACTGCCTTTACATTTGCTGCCAAGCGTAAGGAACTAAGATTGATCCCAGAACCCTAAGGTAGAGGGAGAGAATAAACTACTGTCCACTGTCCTCTGCCCCACATGTACAACATGGCACACACACGCACACATGAGGACACACAGAGAGACATATGAATGAATAATGAATAAAGAAGTGCCACTAGGATCTTTAATTGCCTTTACTTTTTCTTCAGTGAATATAATATTTGACAAATTTTTAATGCATTTCTTACTTCAAAATCCATTAGGAACATAACATATTGTATTTAAATGTATAATACTTAGAAATATGACCATATATCAGGTCAGCAATCAGCATGTGAGCGCTGAAGAAAGATGCAGGAAGGCTTGACAAGATGGACTTATAAGGCCACCCTGCCCTCATGGGCATGAGGACAAGTGAAGAACACTCTCCCTTCCCGCTCCCCTCCAGAGGGGCAGGAATTTAGTTCCTAAGGCTTCTCCCCTGTGCTGTGCTCCTACAGGACATGACTGACAGAAGCAATTCTGCAGTTCTTTGTAGGCAGCCTCCCTCCTCTGCAGTCTTCAAGAGGCCCTTCTGTTCTCTCAGAATTGGGTTTGCATCTTTTCTTGTCTCTTTTTTTATTGAGTTATAATTTATTTCCCATGACCATAAACTCTCCTTATTACAACAAGGCTTATGGAAGCCACAGATAGCCCTTTTTCCGACTTACTTTCCCTTGGATCAACAGCATCTAGCATCACATTTGTAAAATTGAACAGGGAGTTTGTTTTTCTAATCTAAGAAACCATCGAGCCATACTACAATGACAAAGCCATGCTATGGTATAACATTTTATAAATATATTAGGTTATGTATATAAATGTGTACACAAATACTTTTTGTCCAGGCACATAAGAAACCACTTTCATACAACATAACTATTAGAAAATAGCCAAAAAATAATTAATTTAACTGAAAAGATTCACCAAAGTTTAAACCATTTACTAGGCTAAATATACATTATATTCATGCTTTAACTGGATATTGTTGATATTAAAAATGTTTTTGTTAAATTGAAATATTAGAAAACTTGATCATTAGATATATAATTCTATTAAAACACCACTTATAATTATCTAAGAAACTAGGATTCTTGGTAATGGTCTACAAAATTAAACATAAAAGTAGCAAGCCATGTTCTCTAGAAGTTTAATTTCTTGTTCATTATGGCACCATGAGGCACACAGCTAAATATATCCATTTTAAAATAAAACAAAACTTAAAGATATCTAAATATAAAAAATAACAGATAAGCAGATGACATCTGATCCACTTTTTATAAATAGAATAAAAATAAAAACTGTGAAGCAAGTGAGATGGGTCCACATGTGAAGCAAGTGAGATGGGTCCACAGGTAAAGATGCTTGCCACCGGGCCACATGATCAGAGTTCAATCCCTGGAACCCACACAGTGGAAGGAAAGAACTGTCTCCTGCAGGTTGCTCTCTGACCCTCCAATGCATGCTGTAGCAAGTTCAGGTACACACATACACACACCACAGAAATGAATAAATGTAAAAAAGAAAGAAGTTGTTCCCAGATGACCACACTGTCCTGCGAGGCTGAGGGAGCTTCAGGAGAAGCTCTTGGAGTGGATTTCGGGGGAAGCCCTATGCAGTACAGCACAGCCCTTCCCTCTGCATCCCTGCTGTGATGAACTGTACCCCAAGCCCTAACCCCAAATAAATACCCCCTCCCTAGAGTGACTTCATTTATGTATTTTATTATAGGAATAAAAACCTATACAGTATAACTAAGAATAACCACATATCAGTCTAAAACTAGCTAACTGCTCTTCTAGAGGACTTGGGTTCAATTCCTGGTATCTCTGTGGCAGCTCACAATAGTTTGTGACTTCATCTCCTGGGACTCTGAGGTCCTCTTGTGGCCTCTGCAGGTACCAGGCATATGTATGGTACATAAATATACATGAGAACAGAACACCCACACATATATACATATATTAAACTGATTTGCATTTTTAATAAATTAAAAAATAAAATTTGCCTGAAATAATTTTAGACTTTTAGTATAAGTCAATAGATACCAGAGCAATTAAATACAGAGAAAAAAATCAATACAGAACTACCCATAGACACGTCTTAAAGTTTAGAGATATTAA
The DNA here is from genome assembly GCF_004785775.1 of Grammomys surdaster. Classification (NCBI taxonomy): domain Eukaryota; kingdom Metazoa; phylum Chordata; class Mammalia; order Rodentia; family Muridae; genus Grammomys; species Grammomys surdaster. Next base: position 3,603,295 of record NW_021620772.1, on the reverse strand, counting down.
ACTTTTTCTCCAATAAGTCAGAATTGGCATACTTAAAATTAACAACAGAGCCAGGGTGGTAGTAGCATACACCTTTAAACCCAGCACTCAAGGAGCCAGGGGCAGGTGAATGTCTAAGTTTGAGGCCAGCCTGGTCTACACAGTGAATTCCAAGAAGTCAGGGCTACACAGAGAAACCCAATCTCAAAAAAAAAAAAAAAAATTAACACCAGGGTTGGTAAGAACTTAGTAGGTAAAGGCTCTTGCTGCCAAGAATAATGACCTGTGTTTCAGCCCAAGGATACACATAGTAGAAAGAGAGAACAAATCTTACGAGCTGGCATCTGACCTCCAAACATGCTCCATGGCACATGTGCATACAAACACGAAGGTCTGGAGAGCTAGCTCAGTGGTTAAACCAGTTGTGGATCCTGCAGAGGACTCAGAACCTCTGAGTGGCTCACAAACATCAGTAACTCTAGTTCCAGGGGAGCTGAGACCCACTTTTGACCTCCAAGAATATCAGGCATGCATGCGGTGCACACAGCCATACACATAAAATAAAAATAAATAATTTTAAGTATTAAATTAATTGATTAAATGAACAACAAAACGAAGCCCACTACTATCTAATGCTGCTTCACAGCCGTAAATAAAATGTTTGTAAAAGTGACCCCAGGCTTTGAGACTCCTAAGTGGCATGTAAATGATTTTATTCTAATATTCAAAGCACTGACTACTATATCTGGTATTTTGTTTGTTTGTTTGCTTGTTTGCTTTGTTGTTTTTTTACAAGACAGGATTTCTCTGTGTAGCCTTGGCTATCCTGAAACTCTATTACCACCCTTTTTAACAAGCCATATAAAACCACTTAGTGTTTTAAAATCATAAAAATACCATTATATAGCCTTTATTAGCCAGAAAAGATATCCAACACAAGTAAAACAATAACTTTAAAGTATCACTTAGGGGGGCTGGAGAGATGGCTCAGTGGTTAAGAGCACTGACTGCTCTTCCAGAGGTCCTGAGTTCAAATCCCAGCAACCACATGGTGGCTCACAACCATCATGAGATTTGATGCCCTCTTCTGGTGTATCTGAAGACAGCTACAGTGTACTCATAAATAAAATAAAAAATCTTTAAAAAAATAAATAAATAAATAATCACTTAGAATCGAACCTGATTCTTTTTTAGTGAAATATTCTTTTTTATTGAATAGTCTTCTCTCACACTATACTGATTTTTTTAAAGACATGCTTTAACCATATAAAAATTACTCCACTTTTGGTAAGCATGTAACTATATACCCTTGCAAAGTTCATACTTCACATTACCACAGAGAATTCCTAGATATTCCACACCCAGTTTCCCCACTGTACACATCTTTTATTAGTATAGTACAAATAACTCACTCTAAAACTAAAAAATGGGACTAGACATATTTCTCCAAAAAAAAGATACAAAAATAACTAATAAGTACATGGCATGATATTTGACCTCACTATAAATGAAACAGCATTTTACACCAACTATGGTGTTGATCATTTTAAAGACTGGTGAAAATGTGGGGAAACCCAACAGCCAACACACTGTTGTTAGGAATATGAAACAGTCCACAGCAGGAAGTTAGCATGATGTCTCAGTCCATTATCATCATGGCAGGAAGCATGGCAGCATCTAGGCAGGCATGGTGCTGGAGAAGGAGCTGAGAGTTCTACACCTTGATCCACAGGGAGCCAGAAGGAAACTGTGCTCTGCAGGTAGCCACTGGGTGTAGTTTGAGCACTGAGATCTCAAAGCCCACCCCCACAGTGACACACCTCCTCCAATAAGGCCACACATTCTAATGGTGCCACTTCCCATGGGCCAAGCATATTCAAACCACCACACACATGATCTGGTGTTATTAGCTAGAATTCTTTACAGGACGAGAACCAAAAGAATGCATGTATATCATAAAAGGGATTTTTTTGATTGGTTTAAACATAGGAGCTGGGTAATAATGGCCATCTACACACTGGGGAGGCAGAAAACTGCAACCTCAGCACTCCAGACCCAAGCAGCTCCCTAGGGATGGCTTTTTTTCTGAATCCCTGTTTAAAGGCCAAAGAAAATGGAGTGTAAGGTAAGTGGGCCACAGAAGTGACAGACACAGACACTCAGAAAAGGAAGATGCAGTCTTTCTTGGATGTCCCTTCCTTATCTGCCTGCCATTTTAAGGTCATTCATTCAGAGCAGGTTCTTTCTCCCCTGTCCTTACCCATGTGCCAATCCTCTCTTGAAATGTTCCCACAAATACACAAGTGCAATTCACAGTCCTAGGTACCCCTTAACCCAGCCAAGTAATGACTAAGGACAACTATCATCTACCCAGAAACTCCATCCTTAGGTATATACCTGTGGTGGTCTGAATAGGAGTGGCCCTCATAGACTCTGTATTTGAATGCTTAGTCCATAGAAAGGGGGCACTATTAGAAAATGTGACCTTGTTATAGTAGGTGTGGCCTTGTTGGAAGAAGTTTGTCACTGTGGAGGTGAGCTCTGAAGTCTCCTTCTTATGCTCAAGCTAAGCCTAGTGTGGCAGCCTCCTGATCTCTGTGGATCAAGATATAGAACTCTCAGCTCCTTCTCCAACACCATGTCTGCCTGCATGCTGCCATGCTTCTCACCAAGATGATAATGACCTGAACCTCTGAAACTGTTATCCATCACCCGATTAAATGTTTTCCTATATACGAGTTGTTGTGGTCATGGTGTCTCTTCACAATAAAACGCAAACTAAGACACCCAAAATAACTGATAATACAGCCTCATAAAATTAGACACAAATGTTTATTACAACATTGTTACGATTAGCCAAAGTGAAAATAACACAAATATCCATCAACTAAGATATACAACAAAGCTATGCATGAAGAAATAGCATTCAGTCATAAGAAGAAACAAAATAGTGATATATGCTATAACATGTCTAAACACTGTACATATTATGGTAGGTGAAAATGTCAATCACAAAAGACCAACTATTCCAACTGCACATGCATCAACTATCTAGAGGAGGTAAGTGTACAAAGAAAGGAAGAAGATTAGTAGTTGCTTATGCCTCAAGGATTGAGAAATAGAACAGAGATGTCCCATGAGGATCAAGTTTCTCCCTGGTGTGGCAAAAACGCTGCAGAGTTGACTGTGATGATTGTACAATGTTGTAAATACTGTTCAACCAGTAACTTATACACTTCAAATGGGTACATTTACCATAGGCAAATGAAATCTCAAAATTGTTAACATATGAAAAGTTAGAGTTCTATGCATCTACCCCTACCACAAACAACTGCACCTTCCTAACTTGCACACACACACACACACCCTGGAGAGTCAGACCCTGGAGAAGAAACCTAAACTAGAGGTGAGACAAAGAACTACACAGGAAAGGAAAGAAATACACAGACTTAAGTCAGAGGCGAGTATGCAGAGTGGGACACCACGCTGTATTTCCTCTTGCATTTTATAACAACCAAACCAGAAATCAATAGATGACTCTTGGGAGAAATTATAGAAATGCAAGGCCTTATGGATTGCAGTATCTGAAAATCTCCAAATAAAACTTGTGTTGCATCTCTATATCCTTACAGTAAAATTTGTAAAAACCCAGGCACTTCTACTAAAGGGACTGCCTGATCTCTCTGCCCAGATATTTAACAGGCATGTCAAACTTAACCTCTCCCATTCATTAAATGGAAATGCCAGTCATCTATTTGTTAAAGTTAAAATCTTTAACATTGATGGCAGGGTCTGTTGCACATACTTGTTATCTCAAAACACAGGAAAATTTGGTAAGAGGATTGTCATGAGTTCAAGATCAGTGAGCTTCATGGTAAGTTCTAAGCCAGCCTAGCTTAGAGTACAAAATCATAGATAGATAGATAGATAGATAGATAGATAGATAGATAGATAGATAAGGCAGACAGACAGATAGAGATAGGGGAAAAACCAAGTATGTGAGACAGCTCAGCAGGTAAAGGTGCTTCCTACCAAGTCTGATGACCTGATTTTGAGCCCTATACTGGAAAAAAACAATTCCTGTAAGTTGTTCTTTGCCCAACACACACATGCTATGGAAATCATGTGCACATGTGCAAACACATACTCATACAAGCATCATTAATTATAAACTTCTATTGGTTAACATTAAAAAATATCTTTGACATTATTTTTTCCTATCATAACCCAGTAAGTAAACAAATCCTGTTGATTCTCTCAAACTAGAGACAAATCTTGCCATTTCCTTTACAACTCCCTTAGTCTAAAATGGAACTGAGGACAAGACTTAGTAAAAACCACTTGCCTAGCATGTGCAAGCCCCTGTGTACAATCCTCTACATTGTAAAAATAAATAGGTCACTAAACCATCATAATCATTTAACCCCTGTACACACCAACTTTCTCTAGTGTTGCTTCCTGAGCCTCAAAATGTAAATAATCACTTTCAAACTTTCCAAACAGTCCACGAGAAACATTTGTCAACAATGAGCAAGCCTTGGCCAACAGGATGGCTTAGCAGGCCAGCATACTTGCTGCTAAGCCTGACAGTCTGAGTTTGATCCCCCAGAGCCAATGGATGGAGAGAACTAACTCCCTCCAAGTTGACCTCTGATTCACACACACACACACACACATACACACACAAATAAGTAAATAAATAAATGTAAAAATTTAATGAATAGATTTTTAGAGGGAAATGAAAAATACTTTATTAGGATAATATAAAAATTTTCAAAGAAGCCAAATATACAAAGTGGCTCCCATTTTTCCTGACTTACAGTGTCCTTTAATCTGAAGTCACTGCATGAATAACACATAGCTTTATAAAAACTGGTAAGTCATACCTCAAACTCTTTCCTCAGGCGTTCTTCCCTTTGAGTGCTAAATTCAAGCTCGCTCGTCTGTCGCCGTAGAAGGTCAGAGCAGTCCATATGTTCTGCTTCTAACTGTTCCACTTTTTTCTGCATATTTTGCACAGCACTATCTTGCTCCTAAAAAATAATTCACTTTGAGTCAGTAGTTTGTAAGCTATTGATAACTAAGGGTTACTGTACAGAAGGCACTGAGTAAAATCTGGGCTTCAGTTGTAACAGTGGGTTATCCTGTAGAGGTAGGAGACAGTTACATCTTTTTCACAGTGTCTCAGGATGTACATGTGACTTTTATAATTAGTAAGTGTGATTAATAAACAGTGTAACTAGTGCTATGTATGGAACATTAGAATATCACACTAGCTCAAATGACCTCTGAGGGTTCATGCAACAGTGTTCAACTGCCACATACACTTTCTCCTGTCATCAATATGCAGTATTATTTAGGAAGAATATGTTCCTTTGTAGGATAAGAGCTGATTAGTTTGAACACTTACTAGACCTCTGAGAGACATTAACGTGAGCACAGAGTACTCAACTACTGCCCAGGGCTCTTAACGTCAGAACCACTAGATGGCTGTGTTTCATTTCTTCTTCAATTTTCAAAAGGTTTTCAAAGAAAATAACTGACGGTTCTCTGGTTAAATAGCTTTATGTCTTTTTCCAATTAAACTTACAAATCACATCTAGATTTTATTGGAATGTAAAACAAAATTCACGGATAGATAGATAGATAGATAGATAGATAGATAGATAGATAGATAGATTATAGGTGTTTTCCACAATAATTAATCTAAAATAATCTATGATCATCATTCTCACCTCGAGCCTTCAAAAGATACCTCTCTCTCACCTTCCCCCATCAACATACATGGACACACACAAAGAGCACAGGTGGGAGGGGTGGGGCTTCCAAGAGTCTCTGGCCACTTAAAACAGAATCTGGGTATATAGATTTCAATCACAATTCTTCAACAAAAAATGTTTTGTTCGTTTAATTGATTGATTGATTGACTGACTGACTGACTGATTGATTAATTGAAGTACCACTGTTACTGGGCAAATCTAGGTTTCCTTTTTGGATTTTTTTTATTCTCCTCCTTAATAAAAGCATTTTGAAAGCAACTCAGCAGGACAGTTTATTAGAGTTTGAGGAAGCAACATAGCAGGCAAGCTATATATCTCAGCAGCCCCTGGGAAAACAGAGATATAGAAAAAAAAGCCATTCTTTTTGAGTTAGAGCCCAAGAAAGCCAGCACGTCCAGCTGTGCAGACTGATAGGCAGCTGCATGTTGGAAGGGAAAAGAGGGACTTCAGGGAACCAATGATAAACCTCAGAGGTCAGGGGACACATGCTTAGGCTTTGTCCATTATCCTAAAGAAACGGAAGAACAACTACTTATGTTTTTTCAGTTAGAACTCAAATTACTCTCCCCATCTCCTCAGCATGTCCTCAAGTGAATCAGCCAATGGATCAATGTGGGGTGGTCTCCCAGTCAGGTGATTGACAGGGCCACTGACATTTCATCTTAAGGAAGGAGAAAATGTATCTAATGTTCTGATCTTTGGAGCAGATCAGAACGGCATGTGCTGACCCAGGGCCAGACGGGTGGCCCATGCTTTTGACCAGGAGAAAGTATTTCCCTTTCCAGGCCCCGACAAAACCTCTTATGTGTGGTTTTAAATCCTGGGGAAAGCACAGCTGAGCTTCCCATTTCTAGGGTTACCAGGGAAATGGGAGGTAACCACGTAGGACAGAGCCATCACCAATGGCCTCCAAAGCTATTCCCTGTAACACCACCTTCCATACAAATATATACACACTTCCAAGAATTCCTAGGCACTCAAAGAAATCACAGAAATCCAGGTTCATGATTTGCTATCAGAACTGTCTGAGAAGTAGCCTTCGTATGTAAACAGTTTTAAGAACAAGAGTACTGTACAAGTGTTAACACTCCATCACTGTCTACATCAGTCACTACAGAAGTCACTGGGAATATTAACTCAAAGTCACTTGTAGGTGCCTTTTTATTAGCACATATTTATCACGCCAAGTGACAGGTTTACCGAAGTTTCATCTGACCATATCCAGCCTCCACTGGCTTCTCTTGCCCTCCCTTCCCCTCCCACTGGGTCCCTCTCCCATCCTCAGATAATATGCCTTCATACTTCCATATAATATACACGGTCTTTTCTTAACTTTTTAACTTTTATTTTTATTGCATGTATGTGGGTGTTTTGCCTACATGTATACCCGTGCACCGTGTGTATGCAGTGCCTGTGGAGGCCAGAAGAGGGAGTTGGATCCCCTCAAACTTGTCTTTAGCCCCTGATATTTTATCTTTCATTTTATCTGATCTCATCCCGAGTGCTGAGATTACAAGTATACACCACCATGCTCCCTTCTGTGTAATACTGCAAAGGGGGTAGGACAAACTCAGGCGTTGTGCATGCCAGACAAGCACTCCACCAAATGAACTACAACCCCTGTCTAAGAACTGAGATCTGGGAGAGAAAAACAGCAGAAATATTGGAAATGAAGAAGCTCAGTGAATAGTAAAAATACTACTTTAAGCTTGTGTTGATTTATTCACTCATTATCATCTCTAACTCTTTTTTCACATTCTCAATTACTTCGCTAAACTCTTCTCCAGCGGTCTTCTCATCCATGTTGCTTTCTTATCAAGGTCCCAAATTGACTTTCTTACCACAACCATCCGCTTCTTGAATCCTCTTTGAAGTCACTGGGGGGGGTTGTTGTTATTGTTGTTGTTGTTGCTGCTGCTGCTGTTTGGTGTTTTGTTTTGTTTTGTTTTGTTTTGTTTGTGCTTTTTCAAGACAGGGTTTCCCTACGCAGTAGCTCTGGCAGTCTGGGAATTCACTATGACTTTGAACTCAGAGATCCACCTGCCTCTTGCCTCCAGAGTGCCTAGGATTAAAGGCATGAACCACCATGCCCTGCCCATAGCTCTTTTTTGTTTTTTTCAAGCAGGATTTTTTAATTCTTTATTTAGTACTTCAACAATTTCATTATGTAGGTTTGTTTTTTGTTTGTTTTTGTTTTCTTTCTGCTATTGAGAAGTTATGAGTTTCAGAGGGGTCATATGATCTGGGGTGTTTGTTTGTTTGTTTGTTGAGTGTGTGTGTGTGTGTGTGTGTGTGTGTGTGTACCTGTGTGTCTCTATGCCTAAGTCTGTGTCTGTGTGTGTGTGTCTGTGTGTCTGTATGCCTGTGTCTGTGTCTGTGGGTGTGTCTGTGTGACTATATGATTGTGTCTGTCTCTGTGCCTGTGTGTGTCTGTGTGTATGGTGGGAGGAGTGGATTTTTTCCCTGTCATTTTTGTTTTTTATGCTCTGTGTTTATTTTTTTGGTGCCCATGGTCTTCTCTTTAACAACTCACTACCATTAGAAAGCTGACAGTAGTAACAGAAATAATCATTTAAACCAAATTTTAATTTCAGAAAAAAATCAATTAAGCACTTTACTTATATCATCAACTGGGACAGAAAACAAAGGAGCTGGGATATAAATAGGATGAATGACAAGTTTAAAGACCCCCAAAGCTACAAATGGGGCCAGTGAGATAGCTCAACAGGTAACGGTTGTTACAAACTTGATGACCTGGATGCCATTCCCAGAATCTAGGTTGTTTGTTTGTTTGTTTGTTTTTTAAAGCAGGATGTGGTGACACATCTGTAATCTCCATTCCTAACGTGAGAGGAGAGGCAGAGACAGGAAAATCATCAGCTCATGAGCCAGGTAGGCGAGAGAACACAGCACAGCAAATACAACAGGGAGCCTAGTCAAGGTAGAAGGAAAGAACTGACTCTCCACGTTCTCCTCGGACTCTGCACATGTGCTATGCCGTAAACATGCCTGGAATTCAATTTAAACATAAGTTTTCATAAGAATGTCTCTCTCATAGGCTCAGATGCTTGACTACCTGCTCTCCAGCTGGGAGGGCTATTCAGATAGGTTAGGACGTGTGGCCTCACTGGAGGGAGTATGTCACTGAGGTTTCAAAAACCCTGTGCTGTCTCCAGTATGTTCTCTCTGTTTCCTGCTTGCAGTTCAAGACATGAGCCCTCAGATGTTCCTGCTCCCCTGCCTGCATGCTGCCCCTTTCCCAGCCAGGATGATAGACTCTTATCTCAATGGAACCATAGCTCAAAATAAACTCTCCTTCTGTAAGTTAGTTGCCTTGGTCATGGTGTTTTATCACAACAACAGAAACCAAATTAAGACAGTCGTTAGTCCCAGGAGTGTAGTACTGAACCTGACCATGTGGGGTTTTTGGAAGACTGTAGAAGACTTTGTAACTTTGGACAAACAAAGAGTTGGATGCTATTAAGAAAGGCTTAATGGGATGTCTAGTAGGGGCTTAGAAGACAGTACTGAGAGCAACGTGGACCATGGAGCTGGGCTCAGCAGTCTCAAAGGGGAGTGACACTAGCAATTGGGCTACGGGTCGTTCTTGGGATTTTTTTTTTCGGTCGGGGGCAGGGGGGATGTAACCACTGTCTGCCTTTGTCCTAAGAACTTGCCTGTTGTTTCATTTTCAAATTAATAGACAGATATATTTCTTTGCTGGAAATTTTAAGACATCCTACTATTGACTCTGTCCCATGGTTATGAGTAATCACTCTTTGCAGATTTATAATGAAAGAGGCAAAAAGATATACGAGATGTAGTTTGGAGAGGAAAAGAACATTAGCAAGCTTAATGTTATAGCTACGTCTTGTGCTAAAAGAGAGAATTCTATTGTTACGGAGATTGGCGCTATTGAAGGGGTTGTGAGGAGTAGAATCTACACTGGAATAAACACAAGCCTGTCCATGGGTGAAGATTCCACCCAGATAAGTTTCCAACTTGTGAAAGGAAAATGCCAAAGAAATTTTCTGAAACTAGAAACAAACAACAAAAGCTACTACAAAAGTGATTCAATGGAGGTGGGGGAACAACTCGATCCCAAACAGCTGAACCAGACAGTGTGATCCACATGGTGCTGCCTTTAGAGTCACAGAATGAATAGAAGATAAGGACTCCTGGAATCTTCCTCCACAGTTTCAGAAAGCCACTAAGATCTGGCATAATGTGGAATGAGGTCCCAGAGCAGGCAGGAAGCCCTGAAAGGCCACTTCGTGAAGCTGTGAACATGAATCCTGAATTTCACTAGAGACCTCAGGATGTTAGAGGTACAGACCATGGGATAGATACCTGAAGGAGAGCTGCATACAGAGACGAGAACCAGCCAAAGAGGAAAAAACAGGTTACAGGCAGCAAAGGTGGAAGGGAAGAGCCATCTACACCCTATGACATCAGACATGGACCTCGGGATTTAGAATTCTACTTTTCTTTTGTCTCCATTCCTCGTTTTTGGAATAGTCCTATATATTCTGTACCACTATAGCTTGGAATTACATAGATTTTTCTTTTATTTTACAGAGGATTACAGTTTTTAAATTGCCTGGAGTCTCAAAAGAGACTGGAATTTGGATTTTAGAACTGTTTGAGACTGCAAAAGACTTTGGAAACTGTCACAGTTGGACTAAACATAGTTTTTCATTATGATACGGCCATGATACAATGGGGCCAGGGAACAGAATGTGGTGGTTTGAATAAGATGTTTCCCACATTCTCAAGCATCTGAATACTTGGTCCTAGCTGATGACACTGTTTGAGTAGGTTTAGGCACTATGCTCTTGATGGAGAAGTACACACTCAGGGTGGGCCTTGAGGTTTAAAAAGTATTACTTACTCATGACCAGAGCAACATATAAACAAAAGCATTTAATTGGGCTCACATGTTCAGAGGATTAGAGTCCATGGCTGCAGAGCAAAGGCATGGTGAAGGAACAGCTGAGCGCTCACATCCAGATCCTCAAGGAGGTGACAGACAAGGCACTGGAAATGGTACAAGTCTTTTGAAATCTCAAAACTCACCCTCAGTGACACACAGTGTCCTGCAAAGCCACACCTCCTAATCCTTCTCAAACAGTTCCAACTAGGGACCAAGTACTCAAACATACAAGCCTATGAGGGCCGCTCTCATTCATTACAGCATACCACGTCTTTCCAGGGTGTTCTCTTTGCTTCCTTTCGTAGTTCAAAAAGTGAGCTCTCGTCTGTTCCTGCTGCCATTCTTCTGAGCCATGATGCTCACAGACTCTTATCCCTCTAGATCCATAAGATCACAATAAATCCCTCCCTCTATGAGTTGCCTTGGTCATAGTGTTTTATCTCAGCAACAGAAACTTTACTTAGACAAGGGAGACAAACAATGTTCAAACCATAAAACATAACCAGAAGAAACTTCAATTTAGGCATGAGACCTGATAAAGGCTTAGTAGTAGTTGTTCATGGGTAGAAAGAATTTACTTTACAACTTACTATGAAACCAGAGGATATACTCCACCAAAGTAAGAGAAAAAGAAAAAAAGACACAGAAAAAAAAATGAAATAGAAATCCAAAACAGGAAAGATTCCCAGGAAAATGGGAAAGGAAGAACTTTGTGTCTATCAAACCTTACAAACTCACTGCAGACATGCTGAGAACTACAGTCAGAAACTGCCTGCCCTGTGTACCATGCATTAAGCCTCTTAAGGTAGGTGAGCTCCATCTACCTTAAATATGGGTTTGGCTTCTATTAGCCATGTAGGAATTGAGTTTCTCTTCTCAAATAGTCATTTCATTTTACTCTGTAGACCAGTCTGGCCTCGAACTCAGAAATCCGCCTGCCTCTGCCTCCCAAGTGCTGGGATTAAAGGTGTGCGCCACCACCACCCGGCCAAAATTTTAAGATTTATTTATTTTATGTACATGAGTACCCTGTCGCTGTCTTCAGACATACCAGAAGAGGGCATTAGATCTCATTACAGATGGTTGTGAGCCACCATGTGGTTGCTGGGAATTGAACTCAGGACTTCTGGAAGAGCAGATGGTGCTCTTAACCACTGAGCCATCTCTCCAGCCCCTGTCATTTCATTTTACAACAGTATCATCTCCATGGGGCCCACTCCCTAGAGCCTCAAGTTAACTTCACTAACACTTCCTTTGGAGGTCATTTTTACCAAGTGGAATCAGAATTTATAAACTGGACTACTTCTGCCAATGCATAGTAAACACGATACTCATTATGTGTGAATCTGACCATAATCAGTTTTTAACATATTTGTTAGTTTTACTATAGCTTACCTTTCTATATGAACATTTCCTGTTTCATTGTTTTAACTTGAGAAATGTACTTCATACAGTTCTTGCTAGATTTAGTTTATCATTAGTCTGCTTTTCCCATACAGTTGATAGAACATAAATGATTTTATAAGGTATAATGTGTAAATTGCGTAAGATCATAACTATATAGATTAGATATATAGGTAAACAGATAGAGGTAGATATATCAGGTGATCTTTAAGAATTAGGAGCAACTGTCCCCAAATAGTCTAGCCCCATTCTTAAACTCTTCCTCCATTCTTAATGAGGTCAGGTGCCTGTGTGGGATCTTTGTGTTCAGAATGCACTATTGGGAGTGGAAAGGGGACTATTGGGGGTGGTAGAATACAGAAACGTACAAGAAACTGGGGGGGAAAGAGGCTAACAAAAACAAAACTATGCATGAAAATTCCACAATGAAATTTATTATTTACTATGCTAACTTAAAGCCACAAAGCGGTCCAATAAGATGACTCACTGGATAAAGGTACTGGCCACATAAGCCCACACCTCAATTTGTTCACCAGAACCCACATAAAGATGGAAGGAGAAAACTCACCCCACAAAGATATGCTCTGGCCTAAGCATGCATGTCTCCACACACAATAATAATAAATTTTAAAATACACATTAAGAGCATATTGTTACCTGCCTCCACAAAACCAGTTGTGGTTTTGTATCCTCCCAGATATAGTAAATAGGATTGGGTTTTGTTTCAAATTACCTATCACCTTATCCATTATTATGGATGATGTTTCCAAGAACAAGTTGTCCTCGTAACTGTATACAGCCTAAGCTCATGAGACCTTGTCCTTCTGACTGTATACAACTTGAACTCAAGTGAACTTTGCTCACATGATCTTGCTTCACCTTCAGAAGACAAAGTGTCTAATGCCCTGAATAAAGTTGGCTACTACATGAAAAAAAAGAGTATACTGTCTATCTGTATTGGCTATAAATTTATCAGCTAAAAGGTACTGACTCCAAATCCATATTTAATATGATGATACATTACTTTTTTAGAGACAAAGACAATTAACAAATATTTCATATTTAGAGCAAACCTTCAGGTGAAATCAAAGTAGTAACTCAAATTATTTGAATATCTAAAATACTTAAGTCAATTACTTTTGGTCTGTTTGAGTGGAATCACACTTCCTTGGTTTTGGAATGTTCTGTGCATTAGCTACTTTTCCACTGCTGTGCTAAAACATCATCATAACCAAAGCCACTTAGAGAAGGAAGGGCTTATTTGGGCTTCCAGTTCCCAAGAGTAAGAGTTCATCACCATCACGGCAGGAACGCATGGCAGTAGTTAAGCAAGGCAAACTAGCAGCTCACATCTTAGGCAGAGAGCACAAAGCAAGAGGGCATACTAGGAACGGCAAGAGGCTTTGAAATGTCCAAAGCATATCTCCAGTGACATACTTCCTCCAGCAAGGTCACACTCCTCAGCCTACCCAAACAGCACCACCAACTGGGGACTAAGTGTTCAGACTCTGAACTTAAGGAGGATACTGTCATCCAAATCTCCACGGCTGTCTGACTTACCTTCACCTAGCACAATATTTTTAATTGCTTCTATAAACAATATATTTTACCACTTTCACTTTCAAAACTAAGAAAGTTGGCACTAAAAATATATTTATTCTAAGAACTCTATAGCTTTCAAGAACACACATTTGGGAAGCTGACTCAGTGGTTAAGAGCACCGGCTGTTCTGGAAAAGAGGACTTGGGTTTGGTCCCCAGTACCCACATGGCAGTTCATAACTATCTGTAACTCCATTTACATGGGATCCAATGTCCTTTTCTGGGCCCTGAGGGCACCAGGCACTAAGTATTAATGTAGTGCAGACATGCACACAGGCAGAACACTCACCCACCTAAAATAAAAATTAATTGAAAGCAGGTGGTAGTGGTATATCCTTTAATCCCGACATTCGGGAGGCAGAGGCAGATGCAGGTGGATTTCTGAGTTCCTGGCCAGCCTGGTCTACAGAGCGAGTTCCAGGACAGCCAGGGCAACAAGAAAAAACACTGGCTCAAAAAAAAAATAATAAATATATTTTTTGGAGTAGGCACTTTGTCCCAAATAGCCCAGCTTCACTGGATAATCCAGTAAGTCCCTCTCACTGTCCTTCAGTTATCTGCAGCCAGGGTGGGTGGTAGCTCATGAATTTAATCCCAGGACTTGGGAGGCAGAGGCAGGTGGATCCCTGTAAGTTTGAGGCCAGCCTTGTCTACACAGTGAGTTTCAGAGCAGCCAGGGTACACAGAGAAACCCTGACTCTAAATAAAGAAATAAACAAATGAATGAATGAATAAGCTATCTACAGGAAAAATATTAATTTTCTAAGTATTAAAGAAACATGTTTCACAGAAATTACTAAACAAATGTCACAAGATATTTCTATAACTGTACTACATTTTATTATGATGTAATACAACTTGATTATCAACAGGTTTTCCTGTGCTTTTAGGTTAAGATTTAAAAAAAAAAAAAACTTTGCTTAGTAAAACTTTTACTATCCTCAGGTACTTCCCTGTTCTAGTAGTTTAAGAGCATTAGGTCTGACTTTTAAGAGTCTTCTTTCCATTTTGAGCTGTAACTGGTGCAGTGATGGTCTCATTCCTCTGCAGGAGAATTCCTCCTTCCTACAATTCCACATCTATTGAAAAGACTGTCCTTTTTTCCAACTGTGTTCTTGGCACCTTTGTCCAAATCAGCTGGGTGTGGCTGCAGGGTTTACTTTTAGACTCTTTCATTGGTTTGTTTTTATGCAAATCCATATTTATTTGACCAGTACAACTTAATAGTTTATTTGAAAGTCAGTAGCATAGTGTTCCTTACTGATTTGCTTTTATTCTTAAGATTGCTTTGACTATAAAGGGTTTTATAGTGGTCCCATCAAAACTTTTGGTGTTTGTTGTTGTTGTTGTTGTTGATGTTGTGTGAAGATTGTCATTAATGTTATTTCGCTTGCTTTGGTTTTTGAGACAGTGCCTTGGGCTCCTGACCCTGCCATGGTGAGGAGGCCCTGCTGGAATTACAGCCAGGCAGCAGCACATCAGGCTCCATCACCGCTATCTTAGCAAGTATTTCACTGAACCTATAATCACTGCCCATGTCGGCTGCATTACTATTCCTGAGAAATGTGAGGATGCTAATAGGACATTGAACAGACCAAAGAAACAATTCCTCACACACCTAGCTTGATGACTCAATACCGGGGCTACAAACAGGAGCACGGATGACTTTCAGGCAGCACCATGCTAACAGCTCACGAGAGCATCTCTGAAGCTCCCTGTTCAACCTTCCGACAGCTCCTCCAAAGACAGCTGCTCTTCCTCAGCAACTGCTTAACTGTCTCTAAGACTGAGGGATGGGTCTCGAGAGCCCTGTCATTTCCTGAACCTTGAGCCCAACACCTTCTTCATTCAGAGGAAACAGCTACACAAGAGTGTCGATAATTTTGTATGTTCTGAATACATGGCTACAATGCTTCATACATGGAATCACCATAATGACTTAAACTTGGGGGAAAAAGACCTTAATTCTCAGTAAGGCAAAGACGATTAACTTAATTACAGAACATACACAGAATAAAGTTAGACAACAGTCAAACTGAGTGAATCAGAGCTATTATAGTAACTTGTCTAAATCTCAAAAGCGAACACCAAAAGGACAAGCTGGACAAATATACATATTATATGATGTTCCCTTTACATATGTAAAAGACATAAAATGCTAAAAAAATAAAACAGAGTAAAAATATACCAAAGTATATAGATAACAGTCAGGTTCAGAGCAGGGGCTCTGCTGTGGGATGGGATGGGACGGTGATGAACTGGAGAAGTGATTCACAATGGTCTTCAATGGTACAAAAACGTACTGTGGTTTTAGTCCAATCTGAGAATCCCACGCACTGAGATGAAGTGGGTGGTGAGTGCTAGCTACATCACCGGTACTGGCTGCATATATTAGGTATTAGTTTTTAACTGTCCAATTATGTATGGCTTTACTAACATAATCCAAGTATGGGATGTGTTGTAAGATACGGACTAATTTGTCACCACTAAAATATATTTAACTTTAATTTCGTCACAGAATTCATGTTCTAACCAAACAAAAAGCAGCCTCAGTTCTTGCAATAGAAAAAAATAAGACTGACCTATGGGATGAAATTGAGACACTAGAAACTGGAGGAGTTCTTTTTGCTGTCCACTAGAGGGAAGTGTTGAACTGAAAATGTTTTTTAAAGTGGCTTGTTTTTGAACTGACATTTAACATCACAGGAAACCACATTGTGCTGTTAGAAAATATACTTGTTTTCTTTCCACATCTTCTACAAACACATACCGAAAACTATAATTCTTTATATGTACTTATGTAAACAACACTTCTCAGAATCCAAACTATAGCTCCAACCCTGAGGAATTTTAATTATACTTGTAGAAGTATATTTAGAAAAGCATCGAGTAAGTACGCTCTTTCTAGCTTAGAAAACACATCAGTTTAACACTAATCTGGAATAAAGCTGTCTCCTCAAAGAACCAGGATGGGAAAAAAACAGTTTGACCCTATAGTGTAAACTGTACAGTGAAGGGGCTGAAGAAATGGCTCAGCAGTGAAGGCCATGTATTGCTCTTCCAGAGGACTCAAGTTCAGTTCCCAGCACCCACATCAAGAGGTTCACAACCACCTGTAACTCCAGCTCCAGAAGATCCCACACTTCTGACCACTGCAGACGCCTGTCCTCCCCCATAACTAAAAATAAATTTAAAAAGCAAGTCATGCAAACTTACAGAGTCATTAGGGAGTCATGGAGAGAAAACCATTACAACCTATCAATAAGTAAATGCTACTCGGTGTCGTAACTAGCATCAACCCAGACACTACTTAAGGCTGGTCATCTCGAAGTCCTTTTTCCTACACCCAGACCAGCTGTGGGTCTCTATGCTAATCACTATTACAGATAGACATTTCTATGATGAGGGATAATGAGCGTATTAATCTATGAGTATAACAGGAAGTCATTAAGACTCAGTTTAATACTGTGTCCAGTTAGCAGATTAAAGTAGAAGGTTCTCTTGAGATACGGTATGGGTTTCACCTTGTGTATTGAGACTTAAACCCAAGCAAAAAGTTACTGGTTATTCTCATGATGTTTGCAGCCACCATTATACCAATGGGCATGTCTTCATATCTTGCCAGGTTTTTTGGTTTGGTTTGGTTTGGTTTTTTTTGGGTTTTAGTTTTTCAAGACAGGGTCCTGGCTGTCCTGGAACTCTCTCTGTAACCAGGCTCACGCTGGTAGGATTTGGTGAAAGAGATGGAGACAGGAGGATCCTGACCTCTTTGTGTTTCCCAAGGAAATGGGCACATCTGAGGACTCAAAGCATCCAGAATATAAAGCATCTAATATATAAAAGAAAATGCAGTGTTTGTTTTCTGGGTCTGGACTATCTCACTAAAGATGACTGTTTTAAGCTCTTTCTGATTGCCCATAAATTTCATGTCTCCTAATAGCTGAATAATATTCCATTGTATAAGTATACCACATTTTCATTATTCAGTTGAAGAACATCTGGGGTGTTTCTATTTCATGTATATTATGAATGGGGCAGCAGTGAACACAGATGAGCAGGTAACTCTGAAGGCTCAAGATCATAGGAAAAAAGAACAAGGAAAGATTGTAAAAGCCAGAGGCAATGGACGACTCCCCAAAAAAAGCATTTTCCAGACACAGGACATATGAATATTGAAACTCATAGTAGTTATGATAGCACACCCAAGACTTGTGAAGCTCAGGCCACATGAAATCCCAAACACAAATCAATGAAAGCAATACATCACATAAATGGGCTCAAAGATGGAAATCACATGATCATCTTAATGGAAGCAAAAATGGTGTTTGACAAAATACAGCATCTCTTGATGATGAAAGCACCCAAGTGGGCCCGTGTACTTGCCACCAAGTGTAGTGATCCAAGTGTGATCTGGGAATCCATATAGTACAGAGGCTTGGTTCGTGCAAGTTGTATCACACACACACACACACACACACACACACACACACACACACTAAATGTTAAACTTTTATTTTTGTTTAACAAGATCTAAAGAAACTGGGGATAAAAGGAATATATCTCAATATAATAAAAGCTACATATGACAAATCTATGGCTGGCAACATTGTACTAAATCAAGAAAAACTCACTCAGTTCCCTTCCTTCCTCCATCTGTCCTCTGGTTTCTTCTCCCTCCTAGTGGGATTGAAGCATCCTCACTTGGGCCTTATGGCTTGTTAACCTTCTTGAGTTCTGTGGATTGTGTCCTGGGTATTCTGTGCTTGTTTGGCTAATATCCACTTATTAGTGAGTACACACCATGCATGTCCTTTTGGGTCTGGGTTACCTCACTCAGGATGACATTTTCTATTTCTATCCATTTGCTTCCAAAACTCATGATGTCCTCGTTCTTAATAGCTGAGTAGCACTCCACTGTGTAAATGAACCACATTTTCTGTATCCATTCTTCCACTGTGGGACATCTAAGCTGTTTCCAGCTTCTATCACAAATAAGACCACTATGAATAGTGGAGCATGTGCCCTTGTGACACAGTGGGGTATCCTTTGGGTATATGCCCAAGAGTGTTATAGCTGGGTCTTCGGGTGGATCTATCTCCAGCTTTTTGAGAAACCTCCAGATTGATTACCAGAGTGGTTGTACCAGTTTGCAATCCCACAAGCAATGGAAGAATGTTCCTCTTTCTCCAAATTCTTGCCAACGTATGGTGTCACCTGAGTTTTTTGATCTTAGCCATTCTGATTGGTGTAAGGTGGTATCTCAGGGTCATTTTGATTTGCATTTCCTTCATCACTAAGGACTTTGAACATTACTTTAAGTGCTTCTTGACCATTCGAGATTCCTCTGTTGTGAATTCTGTTTAGTTCTATACCCCATTTTTTGATTTGGGTTGTTGGGGGTTTTGGAGGTTAGCTTCTTGAGTTCTTTATATATTTTAGATATTAGCCCTCTATCAGATATGGAGTCAGTGAAGATTTTTTTCCCAATCTGTAGGTAGCCAACTTGTCCTATTGACTCCTTTGCTTTACAGAAGCTTTTCAGTCTCATGAGGTCCCATTTATCAATTCTTGATCTTAGAGCCTGACCCATTGGAGTTCTGTTTAAGAAATCCCATGCCCATGAGTTCAAGGCTCTTTTCTCTTCTATTAGATTCAGTGTAATCTGGTTTTATGTTGAGGTCCTTGATCCACCTGGACTTGAACTTTGTGCAAGGTGACAAATATGGATCTATTTTCATTTTTCTGACTGCCAGTTAGACCAACACCATTTATTGAGGATGCTTTCCTTTTCCATTGTATATTTTTGGCTTCCTGGTCAAATATCAAGTGTCCATAGGTGTGTGGGTTCATTTCTGGGTCTTCTGTTCTATTCCATTGATCAACCTGTCTGTCTATGTACCAATACCATGCAGTTTTTATCACTATTGCTCTGTAGTACAGCTTGAGGTTGGGGATGGTAATTCCCCCAGAAGTTCTTTTATTGTTAAGAAGGGAACATGACCAGGTATTACAGGAGACCAGGATTGAAGTCCCAAGGGCCAGGAAAATGAATGGAAAACATACAACCTCAGTAGGTGGGAGGTGGGGGAGGGAACCCTCTAGAATATACCAGAGACCTGGGAAGTGAGAGAATCTCAAGACTCAAAGGGAGGGACCTTAGGTGAAATGCCCAACAGTGGGGAGAGGGAACTTGAAGAATCCACCTTCAGTAGAAAGACATCAAGTGGAGGGAAGGGGTTGCCATCCCACAGTCAAAAACTGACTCTGGATTGTCCCTGTCTAAAAGTACTACAGGAACAAAAATGGGGAAGGGACTGAGGGAAAGGGGATCTGGTGACAGGCCCAAATTGGGACCCATCTCAAGGGGAGGCTCCAAGGCCTGACACTATTACTGATGCTATGTGTGCTTACAGACAGGAGCCTAGCATGGCTGCCCTCCAAGAGGCCCAACAAGCAGCTAACTGAGACAGAAGCAGATACTTATACCCAACCAATAGACAGAAGCTGAGGACACCTGTGGTTGGATTAGGGAAAGGCTGGAAGAAGCTAAGGAGGAGGGTGACTCTATAGGAAGACCAGAAGTCTCAACTAACCTGGACCCCTGAGATCTCTCAGACACTGAGCCACTAACCACACTAACCAGGTCACATACACTAGCTGGTCTGATGCCCCTAACACATACACAGCAGAGGACTGCCTGATCTGGCCTCAATGAGAGAAGACACACCTAACTCTTGAGAGACTTAAGGCCCCAGGGAATGGGAAAGGCTGGCGGGGTGTGGGAGTGTGGGGGTGTGGCAACATCCTCCTGGGGGAGGGGAGGAAACTGGGTTGGCGTTGGGATGGGAGGGGTGAGGAAAGGATGAGAAACTGTCGAAGGGCAGAGTGGGGGGGGATAACAACTGGCTATAAAAAAAAGATTAAAGATAATAAAAAAGAAAGTAAAAAAAGAAAAACCCAAAGCATTCTCAATAAAATTAAGAAGAAGTATTCTAGTTTTGATAATTTTACTTGATACATTACTAGAAGTTTAGCTACATAAATAGAAGAGAAGCAAATAAAGGGGTAAACTAGGAGAGAAAGAAGTCAGTGACCTTGTTTGTAGTTTATATGATTCTATCCATCATAAAGACTACCCCAGGGGCAAGGTATGGTGGCACATGGCTTTAATTCCAGAATCTGGAAGCAGTGATTGAGAGATCTCTGTGGGTTCAACAACAGCCTGATCCCACATATAAAATTCCAGGCCAGCAATAGTTACATAGTAAGACCTGTCCAAGCAAAACAAAACAAAACAAAATGGATTCCACCTGAAAACTCTTAGAACTGGTGAATACATTTAGCCAAGTATCAGGTTACAAAATTAACACATACACACACACACATAAAAAATGTAGCCTTTCTACATGGCTAATCAATAAGGAACATGCTAAAGAGAAAGGACCAGTGATAGTTCAGCAGATAAGGGGCTTTCTGACAAGCCTGATGACCTAAGTTTCATCCCTAGCACCCACATGGTAGCAGAAGGAAAAATCATACTTTGATCTGCACAAATTAACTCAGATACATACACACATTAAATAAATAAATGTAATTTAAAAAAAAAAGAAATCAGGGGAACAATCCCATTCACAACTACCAAAATAAAAAATAGAATTATGCCAGCTAGTGGTGGTGAATACCTTTAACCCCAGCACTTGGGAGGCAGAGGGGGGCAGATCTCTAAGTTTGAGTCCAGCCTGGTCTTGAACAGATCAAGTTCCAGGACAGCCAAAGCTAAACAGAGAAACTCTGTCTTAAAAGGAAGGAAGGAAGGAAGGAAGGAAGGAAGGAAGGAAGGAAGGAAGGCAGGCATAAGCCTACCAACAAAAGTGAAAGACTTCTCTAATGAAAACTTTAAAATATGAAATTTAGAGATGGAGAGATGGCTCAGTGGTTAAGAATACTGGCTGCTCTTCCAAAGTACCCAGGTTCAAAACCCAGCACCCATATGGTAGTTCATAACTGTCTATAACTCCAGTTTCAAGGGATATGACACTCTCTCACAGACATATATGGAGGCAGGACACCCATGTAAGTAAAATTTAAATTCTTTTTAAAAATAAAATATGAAATTTAAAAAGACAGAAGAAAACAGAAATACCTCCCATCCTCATATACTCAAAGAACAGCTATTGTAATACTGACTATCAAAAGAAGCCTACAGATTCAACTGAATCCCTATCAGAGTCCCAACACCATGCATCACAGAAATAGAAAAAACAATTTTACAGTTGATCTGAAAATACAAAAGACCTTAGTTAGCCAAAGCAATTGTAAGGGGTAAAAAAATAAGGCTGGAAGTATCACCAAAATTAACTTGAGGCTGTGTGACAGAGTGATAGTAATAAAAACAGCATGGTAAAACACAAAAACAGGTACAAACTTCAAGGGACAGAGTGGAGATCTTCAAGCCACAGACACCTGATTTTGACAAAGTTGCCTCAAATACTCACTGGAGAAGACATCTTAATTAGCAAAAGTTACTGAGAAAACCGGGTAGCTACACACAGAAAAATGATCCTCGCCTGTCAATCTGCACAAAATCAACTCTAACAAGTTCAAAGACCTTACTTAACACAGGCTGAAACTCTGAAACTTCTGGGAGCAAACATTCTGGAAATGAACGTGTTAGAACTCTCTGACAGGACTCTAGTCACTAACGAAATAAAGACAACGTTGACAGATAGATCTCAAGAAAGTAAAACACTCTGTACAGCAAAGGAACAGTTAGTTGTGCAAAGAGGTCACCTAAAGAATGAGAGAGAATCCTGGCCATCTATACATCTGACAGAAGAGTAATATCTAGAATTAATAAAAGCCTGTAAGAACACAACCCAATCAAACAATGGGTTAGGGAACTGAACAGAATTCTCAAAAGAAGAAATGCAAATGGATACACATACACATATGGGTGTTTTGTCTGTGCACCACATGCATGCCTGGTGCCTATGGAGAGGGCAGATCCCCTGAAGTGGAGTTATAGATGGCTATGAACCACTATGTGGTTGCTGAGAATTGAACGTACCCTGGAAGAGTAGACAGTGCTCTTAACTTCTGAGCCATCTCTCCAGCCCAATAAATAATATTTGTAAAATATTTAACATCCTTAGCAATCATGAAAATGCAAATTTAAAGTACTCTGAAGATACCATGTTACCTCAATCATAATACCCATCATCCAGAGATGACAAATGATGGCCTTCAATCTGTGGGAAAAGGAAACCCGTATTCACAGCTGATGGTGGCAGTGTAAACTTGTGTAGCCACTGTGGAAGTCACTATGGAAGCTTCTCTAAAAACTAAAAATAAATTAGCATATGCTCAGCTATACCACTCCTGAGCAAATGCTCAAAGGAGTCTATATTCCACCACAGAGATACTTGCACGTTCATACTTATTGCTATCCTATTGCAACAGCAAGGAAACAGAAGCAGCGTAGACATCCACCGACTGATGATGAGATAATGAGAATATGGTACATATACACAATCAAATGTCACTATGCAGTTAAGAGAGATGAGATTACAAAACCTGTAGGAAAACAGATGGTACTGGAATGCTATACTAATTCAGGTGACTGTGCTTAGAAAGACAACAATGTTCTCTCACATGCAGATCTTAACTTCTGATTTCTAGAGAGGCAGGAGTGTGTATAGAGGCCCAGAAACCAGAAAAAAATCATGAGAGGAGGAAGACGGGAGGGAGCAGCAGAGCACATGCGGTAGGAAAGTGGGAAGGGAAGACTGGGGGTGGGAAGTTTTAAGCAATGGTTCAGGATACTTGGGGGAAGGGAGTGTCAGCAAAAGCTAAATGTGTATGGCAAGGTCTAAAAGAACCTGCTACTTGGTAGACTATTTGTAAAATAGTCTTTAAAGGGAGGAGGGGTGTTGAATGAAGGTATCATTCCCGTCCATAACATTATTAAACGAAAATTGTAGATCCAGAGGCTGGCTACCTCCCTGAGTTGTTGGTCAGGGGAGCTTCTGAAGTTCCCAATACTGGCTCCTGCCACTCCTACTGGTTGCCCACCAGAACCACATGTGTGCTGGGTAGTTTTATGTCAACTTGACACAAGCTATTGTCATCAGAGAGAAGGGAGCCTTGATTGAGAAAATACCTCCATAAGACAGGGCTACACAAAAGTCCGTGGAGCAATTCTTAATTAGTGATTGATATGGGAAGGCCCAGCCCATTATGGATTATGCCATCCCTAAGCTCATAGTTCCTGGTTCTATAAAAAAAAAAAGTAGGCTCTCAAGCCATTGAGAGCAAGCCAGTCGGCAGCAACCCTCCATGGCCTGTGCATCAGGTCCTGCCTCCAGGTTCCTGCCCTGTTTGAGCTCCTGTCTTGGTTTCCTTCAATGATGGACTAATGTAGTACGTAAGCCAAATTTCCTCCCTAACTTGCCTTCTGGTCATGGTGTTTCATTGAAGCAATAAAAAACCTAAAATAGCATAATAAGACAACTATTGCTGAAAAAAACACATCCTTTGCAGAGTATAGAGAAGTCAAGCTGAATCTGAGCTGGAAGCTTCCTCCCTGCTGGCCATTGTACATAGTGCCAAACGATACCATTCCAAACTGCTGGGGGAGGAGTGTTGGCAATGCTCTTACTCAAATATGGACCCTGCATGCTATACAACCAAGTTACCAGGCAAAATATGCCCATTGGTGCAATAGCGGCATGACCGCTAAGGGCCACCAACCACTCTGATTGGGTTTGAGGCCTGTTCGACAGGAAAGAATTCACATCTGGTATTTGAAAATTGTTAAAAGAGCATAGCTAGAAAGGACAAAGGCACTAGTGTGGAAAATACAGTTGGTATATGGCTAAAAGCACATATTTGCCTGTCAAATTACCTTCTATACAGGACACCTGAAGTCATGAAAGAGGAATACAGCTAGTTATTTTCTAGTTTAACTGTCACAGATTTTTCAAGGCACTGTGTGTGCATGTGTGTCTGTGCGCACATGTATCTAAAAGTGTATAAAAACATAATTGATAGTGGAAGTATAAAATCTAATATGAATCAGCACACCTTAAGAATGGCTATTCTGAATGTACTTAACAAGTTCACTGAGGTGTATAAGCTCTGGGTCTGGCTAATCTCAATGAGGGATTTTTTTTTATTTGCAAGTTCTTTACAATGAAGCTTTAATAATTAAAATGTTTACCTTCTAAATATGTATGTGCATAGCTGAGTGCAGTAGCACTGTACATCTTTAATCCCAGCACTTAGGAGGCAGAGGCAGGCCTGGTCTACACAGTGAGTTCCAAGATAGCCAGAGCTATACAGCAAGACATGGTCTCAAAACAAAACAAAAACCTAAGTATGTACATTTGTCCCCACAGATTAATGCTGCTAACAGCTTCAGGCAGAAGAGCATCTTTTGAAGTAGTTAACAGTTACTTTTGCAGTAGTTAACAGTTACTACAGATTATGCTAACTAGTCAAAGTGGTAAGAATAACTGACTGTGGGAGCTGGAGAAATGACCCAGATTAAGTCCTTCAAAAGAGAAAGATCATGTGACTGTAACTGTTCATCCCTAAGTGGGACATCTGGATCCCTCACTCTATGGTTCATGGGCATAAAAATGGAAGGATGTAAGAACCGGTGGATTATGGGGAATGCTGGGGAGCTGTCCTCCAGGCGGGCCACGACCTGATTTACATTCTCAGCTCTCAGCACCTACCATTGCTTATACAGGATTTGACCTGTCAACACACTGCCATGGAGAGGGGAAGGGACTCTTGAGGCCTTATCCATCCCAAAGCATTTGTAGGCAGCTAATGGATGCTATGAGGAGACCCCCATGCAGCCCCATCCTTCTATAGCGTCTACAGGCTATAGAAGTTCATGATTCTAAGGGAAGAAGAGACATCATCTTCTGTGGTACAGCCACAGCTGAGCTGCCCAACTCCTGTAATAATCCCCCATCCATGCTCTAGTGGGCAGCCATAGAGAATACAATAGCTTGCCCCCAAGGAAGACACTCAAGTGGAAGGAACACTGTTGGGAAGAAGAAAAGATAATGACGTGAATATGATCAAACACTCTGTATACACAGATAAGGATGTCATAGTAACAACCCATTATTATGTATAATTCATGTGTCCTAGTAAACATTAATGAAAACCATATACTCTAGGCAAGCACGCTGACTCATGCCTACAATCGCAGCTCCAAAAGGTAGAGGCAGGAGGATCAGGAATAGTTCAGGGACAGCAAGAGATATGCAGCAAGTTTGAGTCCAGCCTGGTCTACATGAAACCCTGTCTCAAAAATAAATAAATAAATAAATAAATAAATAAATAAATAAATAATCTATAAATCATATACACTATACAGGGCTGAAGAGATAGCTCAGCAGTTAAGAGCACTGCCTGCTCTTCCAGGGGTCCTGAGTTCAATTCCTAACAACCACATGGTAGTTCACAACCATCTGTAATGGGATCTGGTGCCCTCTTCGGGTGTGTCTGAAGACAGTGACAGTGTACTCACCTACATAAAATATATAAAGCTTTTTTAAAATCATATACACTATGCAATGAAGCTATCTAACTGCAATATTAAAGATACCTATTTATAACAGCTACCTTACTGTCATGTCATTGCAAGTGAAACATGGCCTTCCAGAAATCAAAGACATGGGACTGTTTTTCACGTAGAGTGAACCAGTAGATTATCTTACTAACAAAATTTTAATGTCCTAAGCATCAAGAAACGTATTTAGAAACTGAATTATTTTTAAATACCTGTACTATGAGCTGTAACTCTCTCCGTTCTGCTTCCCACTGTTCTGCTTGTAATCTAAATTCGTCCAATGCGGTCTCCCTGACATGAGACTCCATCTCATTCTCTTGCTGATGCTTTTCCAGCGCTTCCTTTACGCAAATAAAATCTTGCTTTACTATTACATTGACAAGGTTTACCTTTTATCTTTTAACCCTACTTTAAATACACAAAGGGGCTCTCCCTTTTGGAAGACTGTTAAAAACTCTTAATTCATGTTTCAATCTTGGGACTGGGAATGTGGTTACTAGTAGCTGCTTAACATGCTTCAAGCCCTGGATTCAATGCCGAGCTGTGTTTAAAAGCAGGCATGGTAGTGCACACCCATAATCTCAGAACTTGGGAGGTAAAGGCAGAATAACCAGAAGTTCATTGTCATCCTTGTCTATACGAAGAGTTCACAGACAGCTAAGAACGCATGAAACTCTGTCTCAAAAAAATTAGTAAGTCACATTTAAAATCTTAATAAAAGTACTATTTTGACTGTTAGAATATAAATCTGAGTAATTTAACATCTGAAGTTGGGACAAAATGAAAGAAACAAAAATAAATTCCAGTTAATATGGACATCTTTACCTGTGAGTAAACTTTATTAGCCCTAAAATATATATGCAAACCTGGCCAAGGAAAAGGATAGTTTGAAAAGAAGAGAAAGACTATTATTCAATAAATCAGAATTTTAAAAAATGCCTAAATGTTAAAACTTTGAAAATACAAATACTCAGTTCAGACTATAACAAATTTTTAGTTCTATGGATAAAGAATAGTTTTGAAGGCTTTTCCTTTTAATTTTCCTAAGTATACCAAATTTATAAGATCTAATTAATATAGGTTCAAGACCTTAGTACAGGTTCCCTCCAGATCAGTTTCCCAGCCTATGAGTTTAAAATGAAGTCTTCATGAACATGAAGAGAGAAGGTTTATGGCCCATGTGAGGAAAAGGGGCTCTGACCACATGGATCTGTTTTATAGATATTGCCCTCATAACTTTCAGTAGCAAAAAGTCTCTAGAGCCTGAGGCTTCCCCTACCTCCATGACTAAGAAGTGACTCTGGTTCAACCCAGACTCCTCTGAGGATCTCAGTGCAGAGATGCTCAAGGCAACAGCCTAAACTCAAAGCAGAGATATCCTAAGTAGTTGACAAGATCATATCGAGATTTCATATCTGAAGGTGCGGGCTAATTGGTGTAAGGAACGCTGCCAGCATCACCTTTCTTTCTTCTTGGTGTCACATTTTATGCAGGCAGAGTAACACACATCCACTCAAGGACTTAGAGACTAACCATACCTATGCATCCACCGTCCAAATACCCGGGTAGAGCAATGTGGTGGTAACCAACACACAAGCCAGGATGATTGACAAGGAGAAAATAAAAGAGATCTGGGGACGGTTGTGACAAAACTTTTACATATACTAAATGTTTTGGTAAAATCTTATTTTAGTGATGATGCAGTATAGGGCACAAGTAAAGCCCCAAATGAATATGTGCTGTCTGACGTGGGCCCAGCCATGTCAGGGACCAATGCCTCAGTCCTGTGGGGGTGGCACAACCCACCACAAGTGAGGCTCAGAAGAATGGCAAAGCCTTCCTGGGGCCCAAGTGTAAATGCTGACAGTGTGTACAGAAAATGTCCACCATAGCATCCTCCCCAGATATTTCTGACCTGAAGACTGTCCCCTACCGAGACCATCCCTGCCTCCTGTTCACTTGAACAGCATAGCCCTGCCTCCTTGTCTAGCTGTATGCAGTAACCTGCCCCACTGTTCAACTGCAATAAGAAACATGCTGAGCTTCCCAGACACCCAACACCAGCTGTTCTATGGCCCTGTGTCTGTCCATTCTTCATTCCCTTGCTTCCCTAGTCAAGTCAAGTCCCTTAGGCCATGGAATGATGCAGCAATGTAGAAAAATAATGTATACTTAAGGTAAATATGGAACATTTTTACATTTTCCTCTTCTTTTTTAAAAAAATTATAACTGGGCAGTTGTGACATACACCTTTAATCCCAAATTCAGAAGGCAGAGGTAGACAGATCTCTGAGTTCAAGGCCAGCCTGATCTGCAGAGTGAATTCCAGGACCACCAGGGCTACACTGAGAAACTTTGTTCAAAAAAAAACAAATAGGGGCTGAAGAGATGGCTCAGAGGTTAAAAGCATTGGCTGTTCTTCCAAGGGTCCTGAGTTCAATTCCCAACAACCACAAAGTGACTTATAACCATCTATAATGAGATCTGATGCCCTCTTCTGGCCTACAGGCACACATACAGGCAGAATGCTGTACACATAATAAATAAATCTTTTAAAAAAAAAGAAAAGAAAAGAAAATATACAATTCACAATAGCCTGAGTAAAAATGAAATGTTTTCTATTTCACAATTCATCATAGAATATGCTCTACACAAAATGGTATTATAAAACACATAATTCTCTGTATTTATTGCATATTCAAACTGAAACCCAGAACTACACTTTTTAAAATCCACGTTTTAATGTTGCTAGAACAAAAGGAATATGGGTCTCAATTTCACAGTATATCCATAGAAGGAGGTGTAGCTTTCTTTTTGGATATCGTTTTTGACTTTTGTTTGTTCAGTTTTTGTTGGTTTTCTTCCATTTATTTGTGGTGCTGGGGATCAAACTCAAGGCCTCAGCCAGTCAAGGTAAAGACTCTACTGCAGAGATCGTAGAGTTCAAATGCTTTTCACAAAATAAACAGTGTACACATTAATACAGTGCTGAAGCACAGCACAGCGGATACATAAAAATGCCTCTAAAGGGAAGGGAGGGAGGGGGTGAGGGGGGGATGGAGGGGCTGTTGCTGGGAGGGAGGGGGGAGGGAAAGGGAGGGAAGGGAAAGGGAGGGAAGGGAGAAGAAGTGGGAGGGGTGGGGAGGGAGGGAACCCAAGGGTAGTTGGATGTAATATCCATCTCAATGGATATTATATGAAGAAACGTTTACTATGTAAGTATTTTACCTGCAGAGTTTTTTGCAGCCTGTTTCTTTCCTGCATAAGTAACTCGTACTCTTGATTGCGATTTTGAATTATATTGTCTCGCTCCTCCAAAGCATGTTCAAATCTCCTGCATTCTTCTTTCCATTTCTCTTGGGAAGTCTGAAATGTTCTCTCAATCTCATTTGCCTTTCCTTGAAGTTCTGAATTCTGAGCTATTAAAAATATGATAGAATAATTAACATATTAATTTATAACCACAAATTAATTCATTTAGAGTCTAAGAACCTAACCAATGGGGCTGACTTTATTTACAACATGATCTTTAAGACAAAATATTGAACTTTCTCCCTTTGATAACCTCTAGGAAAACTCGCTGTGCCTGTACTAGTTCATTGATTTTGATTCTCCTTCTCCTCTCAAATGGACGTGAGTTTGCTGTGAGCCAATATGGCATATCCCTGAAGGCACGCCCGTGCTTAGGTACACCTCCAGCACCAGCTGCTAACTTTTTCCTCTGTTCAGGAAAACAAATATGGACCAGTGTGGTGGCACACACCTTCACTCACAGCACTCTGGAGGCAGATGAAGACAGATTACAGAGTTCAAGGCCAGCATGGTCTACAAAGTCAGTTCCAGGATGGCTAGAGCTACACAGAGACACCTGTCTCAAAAAAAAAAAAAAAAAGACACATATACATACATAAGTAAATAAATCCTTGCCTGCAAATAGCTACTAGCTCAGTGGTCAAATGAGTAGCCTCAGAAGCCTGATAACCTGAGTTTTATTCCCAGATTCTACAATGGAAGAAAAGAACTAACTTTGAAAAGGTTATTTTCTGACTTTCCCCACGCATCCCATCATACACACACACAGACACACACACACACAACATGAGAGTGACTCCCTAACAATAACAGTTTTATAAGAAAATAAACTAAATGTGTGTATTTTCCCTTTTTGAGCAAGGCCTTAAGTGGGACTACTTTATTGTTTTATTCTGTGTGTGTGTGTGTGTGTGTGTGTGTATAAGTGTCCATGTGTATGTGAGTGTGTGGTATGTTTGAAGGCCACAGAAAGGTGTCAGCTGACCTGCTTTGTCACCCTCCACCACATTCCTCTGACACAGGGTCTCAGGGGAATCTGAGCACGGCTGCTAGCCAGCAAGCCTAAATGGTCCTCCTGTCTGTGGCACCGACAACACTGGAGCTGACGTTACAACATGGAGTTGCATGTGTATGTTTGGCCGTGCTGGCTTTTTATGTGGTGCTGGGTATTTGAACGTAGGCCCTCATGCTTAAGAACTTACATGCTTGAGACTCTTACACACTGAGCCATCACTCCAGTTCCATATTTACCTTTCAAAAGCCAGTGACATCTGGAGCGACTTTATTTTTTTTTTCTAAGATTTGTTATGTCTTTTGCCTGCATGTACATATGAACATCACCTATGTGTCTGATGCCCTCAGAGATTAGAAGAGGGCATTAGATTCTGTCTAACTGCATACATATGATTGTGAGCCTCCTGGGAGCCAAATAAGAGCAACAGGTGCTCTTAACCAGAGAAGTAGGCCTGGAGCAAGAAGGAGGTAGAGATGTGTCCAAACTCCAAAAATCTCATCTAGAGACAGGCAGGAGTAAGGATCGCCCTCTTCCTTTTCTGGGCCTCCATGCCTCAGTACAAGTATCTTTTCAACCCCCATCTTTACCTTCCTCGAGGTAGTCACGTAGCCTCAAGGCAAAATTAAAGGTTTAGCTTCCTCTCCCCTCATAAGGATGAGTCCAGCAAGTACCTGGAATTCCCCCTCATTCAAAAGGAGCATTCCCAGCACCTCAGCACCACCTCCCCCAAACCGATACCCACTCCCCAAGGTTTATACAGCCTTTATTACCCATGCCCCAATAAAGATAGCTGGAAGACTGAACACCATCTCCAAGAAGGTTGCCCTGTCCCCTCCACCACCCTCATCCCCTTAGCACTCATAAAACAGTTCCTCCCAGCCCACCCACCCTGACAAACTTCATTCCTTTCATTCCAGCTCACAACAGTGTCTGATTACCCCAAGGGCAGAAGCAGAGCCAGCGCATCCTGTTAAAGGATTTTCTCACATATCTGATGATTCTTGGTAACCTACTCAATGAAGAGTAAAGAAACTCCAAATATAAAGACAATACTCCCATCGCCTAGATTCTGACCTGGTGAGTGACAAGCTGGGAACTGTGGTCTTTACTGGAAGATAATATTTTTTTAAGATTTATTTGCTTTATGTATATGAAGACACTGCAGCAGTCTTCAAACCAGAAGAGGATATCAGATCCCATTACAGATGGTTGTGAGCTACCACGTGGTTGCTGGGAACTGAACTCAGGACCTCTGGAAAAGCAGTCAGCGTTCTTAACCGCTGAGTCATCTCTCCAGCCCCTCTGGAGGATAATCTAACCGTGTTGTTTACTGAGAAACCCATACCATCAGTATCATTAGATTTGTCTTCACTCACAGAAAAGGACTCCAAATCCCTACATGAGGCATAGGGACTGGGGTAGTAGCTTCTGGAAAGGCAGCAGGAAAGGGAACTGGAGGAGCTGGTTCCTATACACTTAGTATTAGATATATGATCTTCCTGGGTTCGCCAGGCCCCTCGATTTGACCATGTGCAGAGCTCAAGTGCTTCATCTTCTGCTAGGAAACGGGAGTGATTCCAAAGCAATATGCTCTTTGAAAGAAAGATAAGAATCAGAAGCTAGCTTCAGGCTCCACAAGCATCAGACATGTATGTGGTACTCAGACAAACTTGTAGGCGAAACACAGATGCATAGAAACTGTTTAAAATCCTCCAGCCTGCCCTAGGCGATTGTTATATTTTTGCTACATTTGCTTTATCAGCTGTTCATCCATCTATGCACACAACCATCCATTTCTACCCAGCACTCCATCATACTGTGCATGCATTTCTAACCACAAAGAGAGCGGTGGGACACCTCACTCCTGTAATTCATCACTTACATCAATAGAAAAACTGCTAATGTGATTGCTAACTGGATACAATATACAGTCTTACTATTTTAAGTAAAATTTACATACACTGAGATGAACATTTAGGATCCTACGAATGTAAGATTTTTAGGTTACACTTCTCTTAGCTTACCTAAATGGCATAACCCCATGTAATCCAAACAAGTATCAAAATATTTTTTAAAATCCTTTAACCCCAAACCCCCTCATATTTCTTTAATTTCTGTTTTTATTTTATGTATATAGGTATTTTGCCTACATGCATGTATGTCTACCACTTGTATGCTTGGTGCCTGCAGAAGCTAGAAGGGGGGCTGGGTTCCTAGGAGTTGGTTGGAGTTAACAGTTCTGAGCTATTCTGTGGGTGCTGGGAATGGAACCCAGGTCCTCTTGAAGGGTAGTCAGTGTTCTTAATCTCCTGAGTCATTACCCAGCCCCAAGCTCCCTCATATTTTTGCCTACTGCCTACTCACTTCAGGGAAAACCACTATTCAGATTTTATTCAATTAACAATTAGTTTTTCCTCTAATAGAACTTTATGTACAAAAAAAATCACATGAGATGTCCTCATGTATAAAAAATTTCTTTCGCTCAATATATTTCTAAGATTCATTAACTTTATTTATTAGTATTGGTCTCTTTTTATGGCTGAGTAATATTTCATTATACAAGTACAACACAATCCTTACGTTATGTACTTTTTAATAACATGATCTGGATGCTTGCTTTAGTTATATGGTAATCTAAGTGAATTTGCATGCATTTATTTATATTTTAAATAATAGTTTATTTATTTAAAACTAAATCCTACATAACAGAGGTTTTAGAGGGTTAAATTTAGTGTCTTTTTCTTTTCAAGTCACAGAATCTAATGCAGTGACACAGAAACCTACAGAATCAGCAAAGTCACTTTCAGTGTTTCTTGAACATGCAGACTGTTTGGCTAGAAATTTTGACTCAAATTATTTACTATAAAGGGGCTTAGAGTGTAAATAGAATGTATACACACACACACACACAATTTGTGGTTTTGCATATTACTTAAAGAACAAGAATCCTAAATCCATGACTAGCAGAATTTTAATCCATGACTAGCAAAATTCTGTATTCTTTTTCTATACATGTAACAATATAAAATATTAATTGAGCCGAGGATATAGACTAGTAACTCACAAAGCACTGTGTTCAGTCAACAGAAGCACTATATAAATCAGGAGCAGTGGGAAACATCTTAGATGCTGAATGCAAGGTCATCTTCAGCTACACAGAAGTATGAGCCATCCTGGGATACATCACACCCTTCCCCAACACACACACAAAAAGTCTCAAAATAAATTAATGTATGACTGAAAACCCAATTCAGTGGCAGAGCTTGCCTGCTATGCTCGAATCCCTGGGTTATATCCCCAACGTGGAAAGAGAAGAATTTAAACATCTCACAGACATATGAGATCCAGCATGGATGTGCAACAGCAAGCAAGGATGCGCGTGGAACAGAGCTTTGCCCTGAACTGGAAGTGGAGAAGCTGCCTTACCGCAGAGCTTCTCTTGAATCCGCTGCGCCTCTGCCAGTCTCTCCTCGGCCGCCCGTCTTCCCAGACCAGCCTCCTTTCTAGCGACAGCCAGGTCGTATTCCAGACGCTGTCGCAGCGCTTCTCCCTTTTCCACTTCAGACCGCAGCCTGGCAATCTGGCTTTCATAGCTTGACAGCTAAAAACAGATTCCTGAGATCATGAACTAGCACTAAAACAGGTCTGTAAGCTGACGAGACGGCATAAACGCACGAATTTACATTTCTTAGCTAAATCTCACTCTGTGTTTACCAAAACTCATATTCTTAAGTTTTCTGGAAAATTAGGAAAGAAACACTACTTCACCAGGTGACAATCATAAGCACCTTATAGAGAATGCACTAGAGGAAAAGCCTTTTTAAACAAAGGAAAAATTGTACATGCGAATCACAAAATCATGCCTAGAAAATAAAAAAGCATGCCACATAATAAACACTTAAAACTTCATATAGTCCTCTCCTTCTGTCTCCTAAATGTACTCAAGAAGCAAACAGGGCTGAGGAGAGGGCCCATCAGTGTGCAGTGCTGGCTGCCCTTCCAGGGCACCCCAGCTCAGTTCTGAGCATCATGAGGGGCAGTTCATAGCCTCCTGGGACTCCAGTTCCAAGGGATCCCACACTCTCTTCTGGCTTCTGAGGGTAACCCACACACATGACACATATGAACACACACATAAAAATAAAAATGTTTAAAAGAAGCAAATGGCAACAAAGTACAATTTAGTGAATAATGTGTTTTTTTCCCTTAGATAAAATATCAATGACAGCATAGAATAATAAGGGAGAACACTACAGAGATTTTAGTAAAGGGTTACCTAATTGTGACATTCTACTCACTAAGATGACACAAATGGCTCAAAAGCTCGAATGTGAGCATCTATAATGTTCCTACTATAAGATTATATGGTCAATGATTACATCATTTATCATCATAAGTAATTTATATACTACGTAATACTTAATCCTTGTGATGTGGTAAGAAAATAAAAAAAAAGTAAATGTTCTAGAGTTCTTGGGTCAAGGACCTACATGCTACAGAAAAGTATACGAACTAGATTCTGTAAATGAAATAACAATAAAATTTTATGACAGTTTGAAGAAAAGTAAAACTCCTATGTGTTTGGCTTTGTTTTTAAAGAGATTTAAAAGAAAGTGGGAGTGGAGCTGGGTAGGAAGGGAGGTGAGGAAGAGATGGGAGAAGTTGACGGAGGGGAAAGTGGTCAAAATACATTATACAACATTTTTTCAATTAAAAAACTAAAATGCTAAATATTTAAACAAAAAAAAATCTTGTACTTAAAAAATAAAATTAAGAAAGGATCTGAGAATGTAGCTCACTAGCATAATATTAAGATTTAAATATGAAAATGGAGACTAAGAATACAAAGGGCAGAGACATACACATATAATTCATGAATTCTCTCTCTCTTTTTTTTTTTTTGGTTTTTCGAGACAGGGTTTCTCTGTGTAGCCCTGGCTGTCCTGGAACTCACTCTGTAGACCAGGCTGGCCTCGAACTCAGAAATCCGCCTGCCTCTGCCTCCCAAGTGCTGGGATTAAAGGTGTGCGCCACCACCACCCGGCCTCATGAATTCTCTTAAAAGGAAAAGAAATCTACTGTACATGAAATATACATATGTATAAAATATAAACATACTAATAAGATGTTATAATAAAAGAAAGATAACTTCTGAATTATACTAATTAAAATTTTATATACAAATGTACTTAAGAAAAAGACTGTTCCACAACTCACATCCTAAAGGAATCTACATTATAATTTCTAAAAATGTGACTAGTTTAAGCCATATACAATAACAACACATAAAGATCACACAGCACTTGGGAAGCTGAGGCAGGATTGAGTTTGAGGAAGGTCTGGGTTACATACAAGAGCTCTCTCAATTTATAAATTCTTCAGTCATCGAACACATCCATCAAATAAGGTATTTGGTCATGTCAAGCTTGTTAATTAAAAATCCATCTAGCTTCAGGATGGTTTAACTGGTAAAAGTGCCTGTTGCAATATCTGACAATCTCAATTTCAGACCCTCGTACCACAAGTGTCTTAACCAAGGTTTCTATTGCTGCAGTGAAACACCATAACCAAAAAGCAAGTTGGGGAAGAAAAGGTTCATTTGGCTCATACTTCCATATCACTGTCCATCATCAAAGGGAGTCAGGACAGGAACTCAAGCAGGGCAGGAACCTGGAGGCAGGAGCTGATGCTGATTGAGGGGTGCTGCTTGCTGGCTTGCTCCCCATGGCTTGCTCAGCCTGCTTTCTAATAGAACCCAGAACCACCAGCCCAGAGGTAGTCAAACCCATAATGGGCTGGGCCTTCCCTCATCAATAACTAATTAATAAAATGTTCTACAGTCAGACCTGACAGAGGCATTTTCTAACTTTCAAATAACTCTAGCTTGTATCAAGTTGACATAATCTATTCAGCAAAACAAGTACCACGTTACCCTCTAACCTCCACATGAGTGCTATGACACATGTACTCCCACACACAAAGGGAGAGTAAAATGCTTTAATTAACTAATTAAAATGCATTTAAGACATACAAATAAAAATAATTGGCTAAGGTTCAATTTTACTATCCCTATACAATTCTGCATATAAAAGTGTTTTCTTTATTGCAATTTCCTTTGAAGCACAAGAATGACGTAGTGACAAAGGTTAAATGTAGTTTCTAATATGAAATAAAACCAAAAACTGAAATTCACTTTTTTGGAGGGGCAAGGTTCAAGACAGGGTTTCTCTATGTAGCCCTGGCTGTCCTGGAACTCGCTCTGTAGATCAGGATGGCCTCAAACTCAGAAATTCACCTGCCTCTGCCTCCCATGAGCTGGGACTAAAGTGTGCGCCGCCACCACGCACAGCTGAAACTCCACTTTTTATATTGCGTGCGAGGAAAACAAATCCTACCTCTGCGTTGTGCTTAGTCGTCATTTCTAACTTCTCCTTCTTAGCCCGATG
The DNA here is from genome assembly GCF_004785775.1 of Grammomys surdaster. Taxonomy (NCBI): domain Eukaryota; kingdom Metazoa; phylum Chordata; class Mammalia; order Rodentia; family Muridae; genus Grammomys; species Grammomys surdaster. The sequence goes on along the minus strand of NW_021620772.1, from coordinate 3,566,236 downwards.
GAGCTTCTTCCTGAGATCAGCAGTGATATCTGACTCGGTTTCATTTTTCAGCATTTGCTTCACATCCAATGAGGCATTTTTCAACCTATAAAATAAAGTCATAATAAAACATAACTCTCATGCAATAAAAAAATTATAACAACATTTCTTATAGCTGATTGTACAAACAGAATATGATAAGATCCTAGGATAGATAACAAATTCACAATCTAGAGAAACATGCCCACTGCAAAATGTGGGGGAAACGAAGTCATATTTTACTAGTAACAAAATACTGTCCACGGAAAATACACTACACTGCTCAAGATCTGTGTTTAAACCAGCTAATCATATCAATTGCTGGATGATTTTGAAAAGTGAGACTTCTTTCTTTTTTAATATACTCCTAGGTAGAGCCCAAGGAGTCATGAGGATGAAGTCACAGCAAAAGAAGAGGAGAAGGTGGCAAACAGGCAGATAACTGAGTAAGAACTCAAAGCAGGCAGTGAGGAAGGAAAGCAACTAACATGTCAAATGCCAAACTTTAAAGCATAGAACACTAGACTATCAGTTGTTTATTTACCTTTGTCCTTGTTGAATGGTTATCAAACTGACACAAGTAAGAATTCTCTTGGAAGAGGAACCTCAATGGAGAAATTGCCTCCATCAGATTGGCCTGTAGGCAAGTCTATGAGAAACTGTCTTGCTTAATGATTGATGTGGGAGTGCCCAGCCCACTGTGGGCAGTGCCACCCCAGGCAGGTACTCCTGAATTGTCTAAGAAAGCAGGCTGAACAAGCCACGAGGAGCAAGCACTGCTTTAGTTCCTGCCTTCAGTCCTGCCCTCACCTCCCTTAGTGATGGGGTAGGGCCTGAGAACTGCAAGCTGAAACAAACCCTTTCTATCCAAAGATGCTTTTGGTCATGGTGTTTTAACACAGCCATAGAAAAGTAACTAAGCCAGTCTTCTCATCCAACTTGATAAGGAACATGAACTGCAGGTCACTGTTGCTGCTTGACCTCACAGTGGCCTATTAAACCACATGTTGCTAACTTAGCAGAAGGTTGTCCTGATTATGACAATATAAACATTGGAGAACAAACTTAACCAAGACTATCTTCACATGTGGAAAAAGAGGAAGGAAGTGGACATAACTGGAAACTGAATTACAGTTATCTGTAATGGGAAGTCAGAAGACAAAGATTAAAACTCGTAAACCAAACAGTAACATTTTAAAAATGTCAAATCACTCCAATAAAAAAAAAAAAAAACACTATCTCCAAGAGCTAAATGTGATGGTTTCCAGGAATTAAGAAGGAGATTGGTCTCAAAGAAATTAGCAGTGTTTCTCCAACAGCACTAAGACCTGGGAAAAAAATGTGGATTCAAATATATATATGATTTTCATTTCTTTTAATATCACTAAAATAGAATAGATAAAAACCAGTGAACCCAATATTTAGTTCTTTGAAAAGATGAAGTTGGTAAACCTTTCCTAGATGAACAAAGAACAGAGAAGAAACTCAACAGTATTAGGGACCTACCCTAGGCCCTCACACAGGCAAACACTCCACCACTAAGCTCTTAACTTTTTGAGACCAGCCTCACCAAGAGACCCAGGCTAGTCTTAAACTCACTCTGTAGACCAGGCAAGCCTTGATCATGTGATCATCCTGCCTCAGCCTCCTCATCAGCTAAAGATTACAGTCCTGTACCACTAGGCCAAGCAAAATGTCCAACTCAATAAAGAACATCTATAAACAACCTATGCTCCTAGCATATGTAATGGTTAAAGACTAGAAAGGTTCCTCTAACAAGGAGAATGGAGCAAACATAGTGCTATTAACACTATGTTGTTCAAGATTTATTTTTTGAGGATGAGTTCAAGTCAGGGTTTCTCAGTGTAGACCAGGCTGGCCTCAAACTCTGTAGCTCCACCTGCTTCAGCCTCCCCAGAGCTGCCCTGCCGAGAGATGAGTACGTACCACCACTGCCTGTCTCTATAAGACTTATCTGGAAGTCTTAAATGGTAAAAGGAGGAAGAGAGGAAGAGAGACGAAAAGGAAGGAAAAGAAACACATATTAGACTGAAAATCTGTTTTTTTTTTATTCACTTTACATCCCTATCACAACCCTCCTCTCTTCCCAGTCCCCTTACAAATCCCTCCACCCACTGTTCCCTTCCTTTCTCCTGAGAGAAGGGGAGCTCGGCTTGGGTAGCACCCCACCCTGTGGCATCTAGCCCCAGCAGGTCTAGGCATATCATCACACACTAAGGCCCAATCAGGAAGTCCAGGTAGGGGAAGCGGAGCCAATGGCAGGGAACAGAGACGGAGACAGCCTCTGCTCCAATTGTTAGGAGACCCACAAAAGGTCTAAACTGTATATTTACTACAAATGTGGGGGTGCAGATCTAGTTCCAGCTCCTGCATGCTCCCTGGTTGGTGGCCAAGGCTCTGTGAGCCCCCATGGTCCTGGGTTAGTTGAGTCTGTGGGTCTTCTTGTGGTATCCTTGACCCCTGGAAATCTGTTTTTTACTACAAAGAATATGATTTTATAAAAAAAAAATCCTTTTTAAAAATCCAATGAGAAGAAAAAAAGAACAAAAAAATCACTTTAGGTGAGGTTATAAAATACAAGATCAATAAGAAAAATTAATTATATTTCTATAGACTAGTAAAAATAACTCCATTGTAATAGCATGAAAAAGAAAACGGTTTAACAATAAATTTAATAGAAGTGCAACACCTTTACCATAAAAAATATAAAAAGTTACTTAAGTTAAAACATAAATAATTGAGGTGGTGATTCATGCCTTTAATCCCAGCACTCAGAAAGCAGAGGTGGGAGGATGTCTGTGAGTTCCAGGCCAGCCTGGTCTACAGAGTGAGTTCCAGGACAGCCAAGGCTACACAGTGAAAGCCTGTCTCAAAAAAACAAAAAATAGATAAACAAACAAAATAAATAAAGGAAAAGACATCCCACAATCATATTTATATTTTAAAAACTCAGTATTATTAAAATTCTATCCACAGACCCAATACAATCTCTTATCAAATCCCCAGAATACTCTTTTGCAAAAACTGACAAGCTGATCCTAAAGTGTGTATGGAAAGACAAAGGACTCAACAGCAGTGCTGAGACAGTTCAATGAGGAAAAACAGTACTACCAACAAGTGTTCCGGAAATAAAATAGGAGAAAAGTATTTGTGACCTTAAGTTAATTGGAGATCTTTTTATAAAAATGAAAAGGATAATCCATGCAGAAAAAGATAGTAAATAGAATTTAGAAATTAAGAGCATTTGCACTTCACAGCATACTTGAGAATGAGGGAGGGCACATGCCTCAGGAGCAGTGCACCTCCTCGCATAGGCAAGGCCCTGGATTCCATCCCCAGCATACCCAGCAGCATCCCAAGAAGCATCCCCAGCATCCCAGCATCCCCAGCATTCCAGCATCCCCATCATCCTCTCAGCATCCATAGCATCCCCAGCAACTCCAGCATCCTTTCAGCATCCTCTCAGCATCCCCAGCATCCCCAGCATTCCAGCATCCCCAGCATCCTCTCAGCATCCATAGCATCCCCAGCATCCCCAGCAACTCCAGCATCCTCTCAGCATCCCCAGCATCCCAGCATCATCCCCAGCATCATTCCTAGCATCATCTCCAGGATCCCCAGAATCCCCAGCAGCATCCCCAGCATCATTCCCAGCAGCATCTCCAGCATCCCCAGCATGCCCAGCACTCTCACACCATAAAAGAAACCAACAAAATGAAAAGTCGGGCTACTTGATGGAATAAAATGCTGTATACTTGATAAAGGACTTGTATCCAGAATATACAAAGAATTCTTGCAGTTCAAGAATAGTAATAATAATAATAATAAAGATGGTTAAACAGCAAAAACGACATTTCACCAAGGAGGATGTGCAAATGGCCAAAGGCACATGTAAAGATGCTGAGTGCCACTAACTGTTGGAAATATCCAAATTAAACCCATAGCAACGTATCATTTCACATTCTTCAGAATGACTACTTCAATGATTTTTAAAGTGCTGACAAGAATATAAAGAAACTAAAGCCTTCAAATACTGCTGTCAGGGATGTAAAATTATACAATCACTCAATTTGTTGGTTTCTTAAATTTTTTAGCATAAATTTGCCACATGATGCTACAGTGCTGCTCCTGTGAACCAAAGAGAAACAGAAACATATGTCAACATAAATGCTTGTAAATAGCAGGATTACTCATAACAGTCAAGAGAACCAACACAAATTCCACTGACTGGTAGTGAATGGGTAACTAAATGTAGTAAATCAGTAAAGAAACAAAGGCCTATATAGGCTACAATGTAATACATCTCAAGAACAAGCCCAAAGAAGCCAGACACAAAAGACACATGGTTCCACTGACATGAATATCCAGAGGACAAAGCTACAGACACAGAAAGCAGGTTAGTGGTAGAGTTTAAATAACTTCCTTCAGATTCTAGAATTCCGAGTAAAGATTTTCCCACTAAAAATATGGGGAGGCTGAAGGACTGTTCCGCAGTTAGGAGCACAGGCTGCTCTTCCAGAAGACGTGAATTTGAATCCCAGCACTGACACTGTGCAGCACTCAATACCTATAATGTCAATCCAATGGTGTCACAACCTATTCTAGCCTCTCTGGTCACCCTCACACACACATTCATAAACACACACTCAAACACGCACACACACACATGCACACACATGCGCACACATGCGCACACACACGCACACACGCACACACAGGGGTGGGTAAGTAATTTTTTAGCATATATATTACTGGATATCTACCGATAAAATTGAAAAATAATAAATAATGTTAAGTATTATTATAATTCTAAGCATATAGTTATATAATCTATTGCTACTTCATCTGGACAAATATTTACTGAATTATCCATAGTGAACTCTAAGAGGTAAGATTACATATTCATACTCTCTATCAAACTATGAAAAGTTATCCATAGCTTCAGCTGGGTGGGAGGCGGCACACACCTTTAATCCTGTTACTAGAAAGGCAGAGACAGGAGATCTCTGAATTTGAGGCCAGTCTAGTCTACTATAGAGCTAGTTCCAAGACAGCCAGGGTTACACAGAGAAACCCTGTCTCAAAAAAATCAAAAATTAAAAATTAGAAAAGAATTATCCATAGCTAACTTCTAGGATTCTGTTGCAAAATATACTTTAATAGTTTGCTTGAGGCAACTAGCAGACAACTCCAAATGTTCAATTTTTACATTCTATAGTTATTACTCTGTTCTGTGAAGTTCTAAACATTTACTTTCTGGTTTTGTTCTTTATTAGAAATAGGATCTTACTATGCAGTCTTGGCTAATATGAAATTTGCTCTATATAGTAGACTGCCTGAAATCACAAAAATCTATTCACCTCTGCTTCCCAAGTGCTAAGACTACATGCACCAGACACCAGGCCAGGCTACTTTCAATTACTGAACTTATTTACCTGAAAAATGCACTTAGGAAAAAAAATCACACCCTTCAAGATGGTCCATTTTGTATTATGGACCCCAACATCAGAGGTAAATGTACTAAAGCATCTTACCAAGGACAGATGGATAAGCATGGCACACACACCAAAAAAAAAAGGAAGAACATCAATGAGATGCCTTCTTGATAACAGCAGTTGGCAAGGGGAGCTAAAACTAATGGAGCACTCAGGGAGTCAAGTCAGGGCTGCAGCAAGGAGGCAGGGCTACAGAGGAGTAATGGCCAGCACAAATAGACAGAAACATGGAACCAAGGGGTGGGACTGGAATTACGAAGAACAAGCAAGTCTCTAATGAGAGGAGAAAGTCTGGACATACAGATGGATCCAAGTTAACAAAGGAACACAAGGGGTCTCAAGCCAATACTAACTTAGAAGGTACCACTGCTCTGTCAGTCCAAGAAACCGACTTCCTCAACCATCCCACAAGAATCCTTGAAATCAGCTTCATCACCCATTTAATTTAGCCTGGTTCTTGCAATCCAAAACATTTCCCAAGCAAAGGAAGATACCAGAGGCTTACCTGTGGGTCTCCCCAGTAGTGGCATTACTTGAAGTGCTTAAACTCATGGTAAGTCTTCCAATTTTTTCTAAATACCTCACTCCTTCTTAATAATATACTTCTTTATGGTGATGTCTGTGACTTACAGGCTAGATGGACTAAAGTCTGTTAACATAATAAACAATACAACAGCAGTTTTATATTTGAATCCTGTGAAGATGAGCTTTATTTTAATCTATAAGCCTATTTGCTAATTTTTAAATTATTATATAGACTAGAGCATAGATAATTCTAAAAACCTATACCATACATCTGGTTGTAAACCCAGCTCCTTGGGGAGGCAGGGGTCCAGTCCAAGGCCATTCTTTACTAAGGTGGAGGCGAGCCTGGGATACATTACACTCAGTTTCAAAAGATAACAGTAATAATAATAAAACTATAAGGCTTTTCATCCTTTGTTTGCTTGTGGTTTGTTTTTTTTTGAGACAGAATTTCTCTGTGTAGTCCCGGCTATCCTGGAACTCACTTTGTAAACCGGGCTGGCCTTGAACTCATGAATCTACCTGCCTCTGCCTCCCTGCTGAGATTAAACCACAACAACCTTTGACAACTTATTCTTGGACTTAGAAAGGAATATATAGTACCAATGTTTGGGACACAAAATTCAGTTTAAATAAAGAGGATATTTTAACGCAGTGTCATCACTGAAGATGCCAAAATACTCCCAAACAAAAAAAAAGTCATAATAATTTAATTTCATACACTTTTATTCAAAGACTTAAGAGAAATAAAACAGAATAGGTAATAATCCAATCAAACATACAATTCAGAAATGTCTTTTGGTGTTTTAATAAGTCCTAGGAAAGAAAACTACACCATTATCTTCAACCAGAGCAGTAAGTTACCACTAGCAAATCTGTGGCACTAGTAAGCAAAACAGAAACTAACCCAGGTATCAAACCATATCAACATCACTATGAAAACATTTCTTACACATCTGTACAAAAGGTCTTCATTCATAAATTAATGTAATGATCTAACCCATTTCCTCCAAAGAGGAAGCAAGAAAGAGTGTCACTTACTCTGGCAGACTTTCTGGAACCTCTTACAGGAGATATTCCAAATTATACAGCTCCAACCATGTAAATCATGTTACTATACCACAGTGGCGAGGTATCTCAGCACCCACATGGCAGCTCACAACTGTCTATAACTCCTGTCCCAGGGGATCCAACAGATATACATGCAGTCAAATCACCGATGTACAGAAAATAATAATTTTAAAAAATTTAGTACTCATGATGGGGGGGGGGAACCAGAACCAAAGCAAATTAAAAAAAAAAAAAAACTAAACTAAAACATGGCTGAGTGCTGCAGTCATTTTTCCTACATTCCCTAAATTCCCTCTGAATATTTGATATGATTTAAATATTTGATATGCAACTATCAATATCCCACAAATACCTCTTTATAGTCCCTAAAATCCAGTGTCCTAAGGAAGACTGGGCTTTAAACTAGGAGAACTGAAGCCGGAGCCAACCAGGACCTGGGAGCATATGGCCTCAGGCAACAGTTAAGAGTCTTTGAACATCTTTCCTCTGCCCAAATGAGTTAACCACAGCAAGCTCTGCCTTCTAACACACAGCACATCCAAGGCTCAGCCACCATGCATTTTTAATTACTGGGTCATAGAACTCTGAAAACTTAATGATCCCCAATAAAGGGGAATAGCTGAGTAATTTGGTTTGGGAAAGGATATAATAAAATAATCATTTAGTGATATCATGAGTGTAGAAAAGAAAACAAGAGGAAAAGAAAAGGTGCCAACATGTTCTGCCTGTTCCCAACTCCTCAGAAGAGACCGTGAAAGAAAGCTATTCAAATAGATAAAGACCAAAACAAAATCCTAGTGCTGAGAAATACGGACTCCACCAAACAGTGACTTATGCAGCTCAAAGAATTATTTGGTTTGGGGAAAACAAGATGGAATTTTAGCCAAGTCTAGAAAAGACAAATCTAATTTCTCCAGTGTCCTGAGTGAGTTTGAGAAGAGCTGTGACAAAGGCTACTGTCACTCACCTACTGAGCAGCGTCCAGAACCGTACTTCAAACATCTACAACTGCGCCCAGAGCTCTGCTCCCTACAGCACTGCAAGGACAAAATGAAGACACAGGGTAGAATAGAAATAGCCTGAAGAAAGAAACCGAGTTAAAGGACCAAATCCCGAATCATACTAAGATTCCAAAGCCCAAGCTCTTCCTGCAAGGTAACTGATTGCTCAGAAAGTGACAAACCATATGACCTTACCCTGCCTTTGTAACCTTTGCTTCCATTAAAGAATGTAAGCTGGGACAGAGAAGCTAAATGGTTTGCCCAAGACCAGTCACCCAGTAAGGGAATGTAGGGAAAATGACACCAGCACTCAGCCACATTTTAGGGGTTTTGTTTTTTTTGTTTTGTGTTTTTGTTTTTTGTTTGTTTGTGTCTCCTTACCCCAGATCCAAAAGTCCCAAAATGTTTTAATGATTTATTTTGTGTACATTGGTGATTTGAGTATATATCTGTGTGAGGGGTGTTGGAACTCCTGGGACAGGAATCATAGACAGTTGTAAGCTGCCTTGTAGGTGCTGGGAATTGAACCTGGGTCTTCCAGAACAACCAGTACTCTCAACTGCTGAGCCATCTCTCCAGCCCCCAAAATCTTTTCACACTACTAGGATGTTCCCAAAGACTAGACCACAAACAAGCCATCTTCAGAACATTTGGAGAATAGTTGGAATCTAGCAGAAACGGACTCTTCTGTACTTAGAGTAACATCCAGGGATCACTGGCACACACAGTAAAGGATTATTTAAAAATAATTTTATTATTTTATGTATATGAATGTTTTGTCTGAGAGTTATATGTATGCACCGTGTATATCCTGTGGATATCAAAAGAGGGTGTGAGATCTCTTAGGACTGGAGTTACAGACATTTGTGGGCATTAAGCGGATACTGGGACTCAAACCTGGGTTCGCTGCAAGAGCAACAGGTTCTCTAAGCCATCTCTCCAACCCAGCATTGATTTTCTTTTTTGTCGGTGGAAAAAAATGGTCAATACATACATACACAACCTCCACACGCGTGTAGTCCAACTGTATAAGAAGTTTTACCCTCTGGGGAAGAAATGTCAGAGGTTCGAGACAATGGTAGGGCACCTGCTTAGCAAATACAGGGGCCTGAATTTAATCTACAACACACACACAATAACAAAAGTAACTTTAATTTTTAAATTTTTATTCATTTTTGTTGTGTTTGCTTGCATATATGTCTGTACACCACATATTTGCCTCGAAGGTCAGTAGAGGGACAAATCCCCTGAAATTTGAGTTAATCATGATTGTGAACCATCATTTCAGGGCTGGGAATTGAACTCAGGTCCTTTGGAAGAACATCCAATGCTCATAACCCCTGAGCCATCTCTCTAGCCCCTAGAAATTGTTTAGATACTAAAAACCTTAAAAATGTTTATTTTTGTTTTATTTTTCTTCGTCTTGGTGGAGAAAAGTAGGAGAAGAAACAATTTATCAAATTTACCGAGTTTGTTTCAATAAAAACAAATTGAAAGAACTCACTTTTTGTGTGTATTTAGGCATCTAACATCTTCAAATCTAAAGTCTTCTAGACACAGGCTTCTACAGAACCCCATAGAGCTCCCCCAGTCTCTAGATCAGACCATTCACACAGATAATGTGGTAAGCGGGTCTGCACATCTTCATTCCCCCCACCCCCATGAATATTACCTAATAAAGCAACCTTCAAAGTGTGCATAGTTTTAAAACACTAACTTTGTGGTAACTTGTTATACAACAGTATAAACTATCAGCTAATACTGATAGTTTGAAAATACTCATACAAGGGTAAAAGGTTTTAAAGTTGAATAGCATAAGACAAGAGAACAGTAGAAGAATGTGTTCTCAAACCACTTCTGGCTACAAGTGCCTTAACTTAAGGCTCTTGGTCGTTTTTCATTGGTTTTGTTTTTTCTTTTAAGTTTGGGGAGATTTGGTTGGTTGAATGGTTGGTTGGTTGGTTTTGTTTTGTTTTGTTTTGTTTTGCTTTGTTTTGAGACAGGTTCTCACTGTGTAGCCCTAGCTAGTCTAAAACTCAATATGTAGACCATGCTGGCCTTGAACACAGAGATCTGTCTGCCTCTACACTAGGATTAAAAGCATAAGCCACCATGCCTTGCTGGTTGTTTGGGGTTTGTTTGTTTGTTTGTTTGTTTTTTGAGACAGTCTCAAGAAACTCAGGTTGGCCTCGAATTTGCCATGTAATCAAGACTGGTCTTCAACTCCTGATCTTCCTACCCCATCTCCCAAGTGCTGGTTTTCAAGTTGGCTTCGTTTTCTATAGCACAATTTTCTTATTAATTTAAATTAGGGAGTCTGTAAAATGAAGACAACCAGTTAGAGAATCCAATCTACCATGAATAACACTTAGCAAAACACCATGAGCCAAGAAAGTCAGAGAGAAGCAGTGGGAATCTTTAGAGAACAAAGGGACAAGGTTGCATCTGAGGAACCCTGTCAGATGGGGGAAGCCAATATTTATTGCAGGCCTATTTGAGAACAGTAGATCAAAGTAGGAGAGCTTTGCCCATTCTAACAGTGGGTACTTGAAATGCACATCGTAAAACAGTTGTGAAAGGGCTGGCTCGCCTGATGACTCTCAGAATGCTCCTGTTAAAGTCCTTCCTGCACTGAAGAGAAACTTCTATGTCTGGAATCTAAGCAGAGCAGAAAAAAGACGGGGGCGGGGGGGGGGGGGGGGAGAGAGAGAGGGAGGGAGAGAGAGAGGGAGAGGGACAGGGGCACAGAGAGAGAGAGAGAGATAGATACACAGGAGAGAGTGACTACAAGTACA
>NW_021620772.1:3545659-3555210 GCF_004785775.1 Grammomys surdaster | reverse complement strand
GGGAGGAGAAAGGGAGGAGAGGGCAAGATGTTCCAACCAAACTGAGGAGGAAACAGAAAGATCTCAAAAGCAAGCCCCCATAGCATCAATACACAGAAACAGTTTTATGACGTTGTTTTATGAAGTTAGAGAAGTTTACCTGAGTCTTGTCTCACTCTCAACTTGTAGGTCTACCTAGCTCCCATAAAAATAAGGAAAAGAGGGGCAGTGGGGGCAACATGCCTTTAATCCTAGCACTTGGGAGGTGAAGGCAGGCAGAATTCGACGCCAGCCTGGTCTACAGAATGAAGTCCAGGACAGCTACATAGAGAGACTTTAAAAAGCAAAAATAAATAAATAAATAAATAAATAAATAAATAAATAAATAAGCAAGCAAAAGAAATGAGTATGGTTACAGGGTAAAGAAAAAAACAATACCCTATATGTGTATGTATATATGAAAGATATATCCACAAGACTGATGAAAATATAACTACTTCAAAATAACTTAAAAACATCAGGAAAAGGCAGAGCAAGAGGCAAGGGGTACGGTGGCACATACCTTTAGTCCTAGCTCTCAGGAGATGGCAGGCAGAAGCAAGCAGATCTCCAAGTTCAAGTCTAGCATGGTCTACAGAGAGTTCCCAGGGCAGACAGGGCTACACAGACGGACCTTGCCTTGAGTGAGGAGAGGAAACACAAAAGTGCCAGATATGGTGGCACTTTAGTTCCATAATTCCTTTAGTTCCATAATTTGGAGGCAGAGACAGGTGGATTTCTGGGGAATCTCTGTGAGTTCTAGGCCATCCTGGTCTACCCACTCGGCCAGAAAGACACAGTGAGAACCTGTGAGAAAAGAAAGAAGGAAGGGAGAGAGGGAAAGAGGCAAGGAAGGAGGGAAGGGAAGGGAAGGGAAGGGAAGGGAAGGGAAGGGAAGGGAAGGAAGGAAAAAAAGATAAAGACAAAAACTGAGGTAAGGCACAGGCTTTAATCTCAGCACCTGAAAGGCAGAGATAAGTCGATCTCTGTGAATTTTAGGCCAACCTAATCTACATAGTAAGTTCAAGGCCACCCAGAGCTACATAGTGAAACACTGTCTCTGAGGACCAAAAAAAAAAAAAAATGTAAATAGTATAGTGACAAGAATCAGAGAGAACTAGAAATAAAAGAAAACCTCACTTAAGTCATGAAAATTAAATTGAGGGGAACATAAAAGCTAATAGAACAAAATGCCCCAAAAGAGAAATAAAAAAACAGGGGAAATGGGTTCTGGAAGGATGACTCAGTGGTTAAGAGCACACGCTGTTCTTACAAAGGACTCAGGGTCAGGTTCCAGCAACCACAGCACAGCAAGCAGCTCACAACACCAGTCACTCCAGCCAGCCTCTGGGCTGCCCCTGAGGGAACATGCAAGCACAGGCACATGCTCCCACACAGATGTACATGTAAACACAGTTAAAATAAAAAAAATAATACATAATATTTGTGAAAAAGGATTAAACTTCAAGGTGAAGGAAGTAAGCAAAAGGATTCAAAAGGATGTAACAAATCATGGAAGACTGGCGAAGAATAACCAAGGGCTGGAGAGACATCTCAGCTAAGAGCATGAAGCTCTCATTCTAGGACGCAAGTTTGATTTCCAGCACCCATAGCAGTTCACAACTGCCTGTAACTTTAGCTCTAGAGGACCCTACACTCTCTTCTGACTGCACTCATATGTACAAATATATATACAATAAGCACAAATATACACATAATTTTAATAATAATAAATGATTATTATCAATAATAATGATAAAACAGGTTTTCTTTTTAAGGATAACCAAGTAGAGGGCTTATAGGACAGCTCATCAGACAAAGGTGATTGCTACACAAACCTACTGATGTGTGTTCTAGCTCCAGAGCCCACATAGAGGAGGAGAAACCCAACTCCACAAGGCTGACCTCTGATCTACACATGCACTCAGGAGGACAGGCATGCCTCCCACCGTATGTGTACATACACTCACACATGATAATAAGTAAAATTATATCTTTTTTTTTTTTTAAAAAAAGAGGAGGCTAGAGAGATGGTTAAGCCATTAAGGAGTACTGGTTGCTTCCAGAGAACCCTGTTCAATTCCCAGCATCCACATGGCAGCTTACAACCATTTGTAAATCCAGTTCCAAAGATCCAAAGCCCTCTTCTGGCCTATGAGGGTACTGCATTACATACACATGGTGTATAGACATATATGTAAGCAAAACATTCATGTACACAGAATAAAAATAAATCTGAAAGAAAGGAAGAATAATCAATCAGGGATAAAGTGAAAGAAAGAAAGAAAGAAAGAGAGAGGGGGAGGGGGGGAGGGAGGGAGGGAGGGAGGGAAAGAGAGAGAAAGAGAAAATAAAAGGAGAGAAAACAAAAAAATAAAAGAAAACAAGATAGACCAGTTACCAGTTAGGGATAATACAAGTTCCTGAACAAAGAAATCTAAGTTCTTTTCCCACCACTACAAAAAAAAAAAAAAAAAAAAAAAACATACTTCAAGAAAACTTTCCTTAAAGAAGAAAAAAAATTTACCCCACACTTCGCAAAAGCAAAGTGGGTGCTTAAGAACATCAACCCAGCCTTTTCCGACTCGTTGGCCACCTCGGCACGTTTCCTACCTCCCGTTCGATCTTCCGCAGCATGCTCACCTCTCAGTCACCCAGCCCAGAGGGAAAGGGGGTGGGTGAAAAGTCGGGGCCCAGGATGGAACTGTGCCACACATGCAGCTAAGCATGCTGGGTCTCACCCTCCCCTTAACCTCCAAAGACTGTTTGCTCATTTCACAGATGAGAAAACTAGGTTTCCCAGAGGTTTAATGCTTTGTACCAAGATATTCACTAGATGACTTCTAATGGTTCTGTTCCAAGAAAACAGCCCAGCACCCTCCAAGCTCGGCTGTGTTTATCTGGAACAGCCTAGCCTCTCCTTCCTCCCCCTTTAAACTGATGAACACCAACTCACCAACAAGCATCAGGTTTCTACACGTATTTAAGTCAGGCCCTCCACCCTTTTCACTCTTGCTTAAAGATGAAAGGAATACAACCTGTGTTCATGACATTTCCACTACCTTCTCAGTTTGGGTGTCTAACCAAAGAATATTGTTTTCTTGACCCATCTATCCTTGCTCTCAAGTCGAGAGGGAAAGGCTTGGCTTCCCTAATTCTAAGCCCATCTCGTTTTTCTTTCTTAGTCGTGACACCTGGGTGGGAGTGTCAGTGGTTACACGGTTCACTAGGCAAGGAGGCACTTAAGAACTAACTGAGTGCAGTTCAATAGCAGAACTCTTTTGTGCCTATGATTCTTGTTCAGTCTCAATCAACTCAATCAAGGAAGAGAGGTGAAGATGAGTGATTCTTTCCATAAAACAAGCCTAAGACAAAGAAACTCAAACAAACAAAAAGTAAAAAGAACCTGAAAGACTAAGCCCATTCTGCTTATCCGACATAAAGAACCAAAGGTCCAGGAGTTAGGTGATTTGCCTGCCACTGCTAATAAACGGCTGAGCCAGGATTTGCATAGAAAGCTCCAAGCTAAGACAACTGCCTTCACTTTTCCTATAGTATCCGGTTGCACTGGCTTCATTACTCTGCCTTTAACTGGAAAGTATTTCATTTCTGGCTCTCTCATTGTTTGGTTGTTACTAAGCACTGTTAAATACAAATAAGAAAACGGTAGTTTCTTTTCTCCAATACCATGAGAAGCATAAAACATGAACGTGTAAAGTCTTAGCTGTTTGATATAAACTCTGTTATGGATGTATGAATGTATGTATTTATGTATGAATGTATGTATGTATGTATGTATGTATTTGCCAAAGATGAATATCGCAAAAGGTTAACCAGTCAAAAAAAAGGGGGGGGGCTACTTGTACACAAAATTTAGCTTTTAAAAACTGATTTTTCTAAGCGACAAGGTGGGTAGGCAAAAGTTGCATTAACTTGTTTTGCTTATCAAACGTTTGTAGGGTGCCTAATGTGTGGTTAGCACTTAAATCAAAGGGAGGTAAAACAAAAAAAAAAAAAGTCCTGATCCTTGGGTACTGATCCCAAAGAGCTCCGAGGACTCTAGTTCACACCGGTCCTCAGGGTAGAGCAAGGATGCTCATCTTCCTCAAGGTGGGCGGAGAGCCTCGGCGACTTAGCTGGAGCCGTGTCCGCACCAGCTAGCAACACTAAGCCGGGTCCTCACTGCAAGCCCAGTCTCCTCTCAGCACCTCCCGGCACCGGGCGCTAGTCTCCATGCACCCACAGCCCGCGGTTACCTTGGACTCGGGTGGTCCAGCCTGCACACCCACGACCCCCAGGCAGCTTCAGGTCTCGGGGTGGGAGGTCAGGCAACCCTCGAGAGGAAGAGTGACAATTGAGGAAAGCCGATGGACTCTAGGACCAGGATGGAGAAAGTCTACGAGGTGAAGTTTACAACGGCCACTTCCGGGGGCTGGGAACACGCGACGGGACTCTGGGCGGCCGGGACTTTCTCCGCCTCCCTGGCCCCGCCCCGGCAGGCCCGCCCCTCGCCTCCGCGTCCCCAGCGTCCCGCCTCCCTCCCGCCCGCCGCCCGAGCCCCGGCTCCAGGATACGCGCGGACTCAGAGAACGCGGGCTCGCGCTGGAAGAGCCGGCCCGAGATCGCGCGCGTGCTCCCGCGCCAGGCGGACTAGATTGCGCATGCGCCAGGGGTGGGTGCGCGTGCGCAGAACACAAGAGTGGCTCGCGTGAGCGTTTCGCCCGATGCGCGCTCTACCGCTACTCCTCTATGCCTTCTCTTTGTCTCAGAACACTCGCTACCTACTGACGTGCAAATTTCCAGCCTCGGACCCCTTTTCCCTGCTTAGAGAGGGTAGCAACCCGTTCCTGCTCTGTGAACCGCCTTGCTAGCTGGCTCTCAGGACCCGAGAAACCCCCTAGGACCGCAGCCGATGCCAGGGTCCCCAGGGAGTGTCTGCCGGGCTTCGGCACAGGTGGCAGACTCTCAGCGCCCTCCGCCTGCACAGTCTCCTCCTCCCATCGATTTCTTTTGTATTTCGGCTTGGGTGGGAAGAATGTAGGTCGGTGCTCTGATGCTGCTGAGCGTCTTTGATTACAAATATTGCAGAACCGGATCCATTGGCAAATAAGGCCTTGGAGCCTTCCCTTGTGCTCCATCTCTGCTAGATTTCAGCCCCTCCCCCTCCTTGCCCACGATTGATAAAGAGCTTTGGTTCTCCCTGTAGCCGCTTCAGAGGATTGGAAAAGCAAATCCTCTTTTGTTCCTGGGCTTTTGAAAGCCTATTCCCTAAAGAACAATGCAAAATGGCGGGATTTTGATGAAAGGTTTTTATCCCTACCACCACTACCTTCTTTCCACAAGTGTTCATACAAAATGAGCCTTTTATGCTAAACTTGTCCCCGGTTGGTTGTAATCAGCCTGAACCAGGTGTTCTCGCCTGCTCTCGCTCTGGAAAGCCAACGGTCCTAAAAGCTAATAGAGTAAAACTTTGATTCTTGCACTGCTGAAAAACTGTAATTGGTTTGAGGTCAGTCGTTTGGTTTTTAAAAGGTCTTCCCTTGCTTCTTAAGGCTTTAGCCAGAAAAGATAACTGCTCCGAAAACAAACTGAAGGAAACAAAATAGCCCTCTCTACTTAGGAATCAAATGGAGAATTACAAAAAATAAGATTACATCCATCACCATCAAGGGTTTCTGTGTGTGGCCTGATGATCCTGAAAGATAAGAGCCTTTTAAAAATTATATATGGTTTAGTTTTGTTATTTGAAAGATTTTTATGGGGGGGGGGGTGTTGTTTTGTTTTCTTGGTTTGGTTTGGGTGGGCTTTTTAAATTCCCTATGTAGCCCAATCAGGCCCCCAAATTCTGCATCTCCTGCCTTATCCTCCGGAGGAGCACTGGGGTTACAAAACATGGGGTAGACATCACACACCATGTCTTAATAACGTCACAGAAGAGAGTTACATGGCAAAATTAAGTGTTTGATATATTACATTGTACATTGTTTTTAGAAAAACTGGGTGACATGAATCCTTACAAACTTCATTTACTTGGTCTTTAGCATTTATTAGAATACAGTGCATGCACCCAACATGGAGTTAGGTAATAGAAACAAGATATACAGTACAAGTGCCACGAGGATCAGAGAAAGGAACTGTTAAACTCAATCCTGAGTGCATGGAAGTGATTTGTGGGGAATGTAAAGTCTAGTGTAAGAAGGTAGGGTAATAGGTTCATCAAAGTAACAGCAAGTTGGGACAGAATAAAAAAAGCAGGAGGCTGTTGAAGAAATAGAAACTTTGTGTACAGGGAAGAAGAATATAAAAGATCTGCTAGAGAAATATGTTCAACTCAGATCACAGAGAGCCTTTCAGGTCATATTAGCAACAAAGCTAATGAAAATTATAGTGATTACACAATAAATCCTATCACCGTAGAGTCCTTAGAAGGTTTCTATTTTTCCCTGGTGGTTACAGGCCCATTTTCTGTTGTCTCCTTTTTGGGTAAAGGCTATCTATATAGTGAGATGCTTTCTAACCCACTTCCAGTTGTCTTCCCTAGTCATTTCATCCCCTTCTCTTTCTCCCAACCCTTTTGAGAGACAATTAGATCCACTCCCTCAAAGCAGCTTATAACCTTGGTAATGACTTCATCACCAAATCCAAGACCCCTTGGCTTTCCAAGCCTTCCTCAGATTTCTCTCTCCTGCGTATGTGAGGATCAATACTCACTTTCTCGCCTCTCCTCACTGTCTTACCCTCTCACTGTCTTACCGTCTCACTGTCTTACCCTCTCACTGTCTTACTGTCTACTGTCTTACTGTCAGTAAAGTGCCCTCAGCCATCACTTGGCACCCGATAAGCTTCTTCAGCCGTGCAGAAGTGAATGCCAAGCTAAACGTTGATTATTTATGTCTGGGTTTGAATTTTTAATTCTTATTTCAACAGTTCTGCTCTAATGTCTGGCAGCATTTTGTTGTGGTGATAGTGGTAGTTCTTAGGTTTGTTTCCTTCCCTGTTTTAGGCAGGGTCTTTCTACACAGCCTAAGCTAACCTGGTAATCATTGTGCCTTAGCCTCCCAATGCTGGGCTTACAGGCTTGTGCCACGATGCTGCTTTTAGCTGGAGTATTGACATCAAAATATCTAAAACATAGCTTTCTCAGCTTACCATGAATTGCCCAAAGTATTCTTCTGCCTGTTCATAAAGCTTAAACTCTCAGGGGGAAAAAAATCATACAGAATATCTTTTTTTTTTTTTTTTTGCCTTCAAGATCTCAGTTCCTACATTCAAGAATTCTGCCTTCCCTCTCTGCCTTCTGTCTTCTCTCTGTGCCTGCTGCCCAATGCTGGGTCTGTTTCTTCCTACCCAGACTATTATAATCGGTCACTCATTCCCTTCTCCTGTGCACTTAGCAATTAACATGTGGGGTGTTTTTAAATTGACAACTATAAGATGAAAGGATGGGAAAACACGAAAAAATCAGAAGGAGGCCTAGAGGCACATGTGTGTTTCTGTGGTACAGTGGAGTGTCAAGCAGATTTCCTTGTGCGAGCCTCAGGGCTAAGCCCTGATTCACTCCCCTTGACCCCTCCGTAACCTCCCCAGAAGGCTCAGGCACCAGGTGCTTCGTTAGGATGGTGTTTGGTATCAGGTCTTAGAACTGAAAAGCCTTGGCATAATTGTTGCTCTGGGTGGCTCTGGCCCTTTGTTCCCTCCGTACGCTATATCAGAAACTTCCTTTCTGAAGCACAGCTCTTGAAGCTGTAGCTGTCTTGATTAATTCTAGAGTCACCATGTTGCTTACAAGATAAAATTCAAACTTCTCCTGTGTCAATCAAAGGCTACTTATCAGCTTCCTGTTGCCTTTCCAGCAATGCTTCCTCCAGGTTTACAATAAATCTTCCTTCTCATTCATGCTAGCAACGGAAAGGATACAACCAGGGGTAGCTATGAAAAGATGTATGCATAGGCTTAGATGAGGTCTTAACATACACAGTTTAATACAAAGGTTTAAATGCAGGTACCATTATAAAGCATATACTGTGTGCCTAGTTATGTGCTAAGTAATTTCACATTCCAATTTTCTTTCCTTTTTTTATTTTTGTTGTTGTTGTTTTGAGACAGAATCTCTCTACATAGACCTGGCTGTCCTAGACCTCACTATGTAGACCAGGCTGGCCTGGAACTCAGAGAACTACACCTGCCTCTGCCTCCCGAGTGCTGTGGTTAAGATTAAAGACCTGTGTCTCCACACATGTCTTATTCCACTTTTTGAACAGTGCTGTGGCATCTTAAATGAGACATGTCCTCTATAGGGTTTCCTACACACCTGGTCCCCAGTTGATGGCACTATTTGGGGATGCTTAGGAGGTGAAGCTTTGCTAAAGGAAGTGCCCCACTGTGGGAGGGGCTTTGAGTGCTTAAAGCCCCCCCCCCCTTCCAATTTGCTCTCTGCCTTGTGCTGGCAGTTGAGGATGTAAATTCCTTCTACCATGGCTACCACACATTGCCAAAGTAAACTCCTTCCATAAGCTTCCTCTAATCCTGGATTTTATCACAGCCACTGAGAAGTAACTCCTGCAAATGCAAATATCTCTTTACCATCTGTTTTGATAATAGCTAGTAATTTTAAAAATGAGGCTAATTACAGAAAACCAAGTAAATCTCTAGTATCCTAAAATATAAAAAGAATGATTAAAATTCAAAAATAAGAAAGTTTGAGCAGAGCCGGGCAGTGGTGGTGCACACCTTTAAACCCGGCACTTGGGAGGCAGAGGCAGGCGGATTTCTGAGTTCAAAGCCAGCCTGGTCTACAGAGTAAGCTCCAGGACAGCCAGGACTACACAAAGAAACCCTGTCTCAAAAAACCAATAAATAAATAAATAAATAAATAAATAAATAAAAGTTTGGGCAGGGTAATGGTGTCAGGTGCCTTTAATACCACCATTCAGGAGGCAGAGGCAAGTGAATTTCTGTAAGCTCAAGCCCTCCATGATCTACAGAGTGAGTTCTAGAACAGCCAAAACTACAGAAAGAAACTCTGTCTCAAAAATTAATACTTTAAAAATAAATAAATAAAGTATGAAGAAAAAGATTTAAAAATGTAACTAAGTGAGCTGGAGATACTACTCAGAGGTTGTGACCACATGCTGCCGTTGCAAAGGACCTAGGATGCAGTTCCCAGCATCCACATGGAAGCTCAAGAACATCTGTAACTCCAGATCCAAATGTGGAACCCTTTTCTGGCCTCCACAGGTATGTGGTATAAATGTATAAAAAGGTGACAAAAATATAAAAATTAAAATATTTGCATAATAATTTTAACAGAAATCTCACCTAAGAAGATATGCAGAAACAATTATATGAAAAGACATTCTACATCTTGTGTCAGATGAGAAGGAAATCACTACACACCTATCAGGATGACAAAAATCCGGAATACTACCAACCCAGCACATGGGAGACAGAGGCAAATGGATCTCTCAAGTTCCAAGACAGCCAAGGCTACATTTTGAGATCCTGTTTCAAAAAAAAGGAAGAAAGAAAGAAAG
>NW_021620772.1:3544230-3545559 GCF_004785775.1 Grammomys surdaster | reverse complement strand
GAAAGAAAGAAAGAAAGAAAGAAAGAAAGAAAGAAGGAAAGGAAAAAGAAAGAAAGAAAGAAAGAAAGAAAGAAAGAAAGAAAGAAAGAAAGAAAGAAAGAAAGGAAGGAAGGAAGGAAGAAGCTGTCACTCCTGGTAGGAAACAAGATGCTATAGCTACTTTGAAAGACAGTTTACCAATTTTTACTTTATTTCTTTTGTTTTATAAGACTAAACATACCCTTATTATGTAATCAAGCAATCATGCACTTTGGGAAACGTGTCCACACAGAGTACTGCACACAAATGTTCCTAGAAGCTCCTTTCAAAACACAAGATCTGGAAGCAACTAAGATACTCTTCCATGGGTGAGTGGAAAGGTGAACTGGAGGTATTCAAATAAAACTTTCAAACCAGAGCAAGGCATGGTGTCGTGGGCCTGTTGTCCCAGTACTCCAGAGATTCCAGCAGAAGAACAGCAAGTTGAAGGCCAACCTAGGTTACAAAGTGAGTTCCAGTACAGCCTTAGCTATGTGGCAAGAGCATATCTCAAAGATCGAGAGAAAGAAATGGAGGAAACATATCCTACAGGAAACTGCCTTACTGTGATCACAAACAACCTGCTGCTATGTCCTACCGTGAGTCCAGTCCTAGTTGTTTCTCTGGCTTTTAGGGCCTTCCCTAATATTACTTAGCTCAGACTGGAACATCATAGGGATCGGTGGCTCTAATTTTCTATTTGGGACACTCAGTGTGACTGTCTTTGTTAAAGCAGCAAAAGTAAGGCACTTAGATTTGTTTGTCCAACCATTTCTGTGATGAGATTTTGGGAATTTTGAGAAGTGTTTGACGGTGTATTGGATTTACTTATACAGACCAGATTGCCTCCCAGGAAGAATGCACTGCCACGGAGAAGTGTGAGTGTCTATCTCCTGCTCCTTTAGCCAACACTAGATGTTATGATAGTAACAATTACAATTTGATAGACAAAAAGTGATATATCATTTTTATAATTTTCTTTTAATCTACATTTATGTGAAGATTAATGAAGTTTAGTGCAGTTAAAAATGTCAAATTTATATAACTGGAAATAAGAGTCATCACTATTACTGGGAATAGTTAGAAACTGTCCATGCCTGAGAACTTAACTTCTGACCTTACAGAGGGTAATAAGAGCCAGTGTGGTGGCGGATGCCTTTAATCTCAGCATGTGACACGCAGAGATAAGGGGATCTCTGAGAGTACAAGGACAACCTAGTCCACATAGTCCAGGACAGCCAGGGCTAAATCGAGAGACACTGTTGAGAGAGAGAGAGAGAGAGAGAGAGAGAGAGAGAGAGAGAGAGAGAG